>NC_133524.1:2227500-2442500 GCF_049354715.1 Callithrix jacchus
GTACGTTTCCTGTGTTGCTGTAACAACTGACTACCAATTTGTTGGAGACTTAAGAGAGGTTTGTTCTCTCTCCGTTCTTGGGACGAGAAGTCTGAAGGCAAGATTCAGAAAGGCCAAGATCGCTCTGAGGAGGGTAAGGGAGGAGGCTCCAGTCTCTGCGTCCATCAGATGAACATCTCATCTGCACTCAAAGCTCCCTCGTCTCCCTCTGCTTGACTCTGATAAGACCCTTGTGATTGCATTGGTTTCACTGCGACGATCCACAATGAACCATCTCAAAATTCTTTTGTTTTTTTGAGACGGAGTTTCACTCCCATTACCCAGGCTGGAGTGCAATGGTGCAACCTCGGCTCACCGCAACCTCCGCCTCATGGGTTCAGGCAATTCTCCTGCCTCAGCCTCCTGAGTAGCTGGGATTATAGGCACACGCCACCATGCCCAGCTAAGTTTTTGTGTTTTTAGTAGAGACGGGGTTTCACCATGTTGACCAGGGTGGTCTCGATTTCTTGACCTCGTGATCCGCCCGCCTCGGCCTCCCAAAGTGCTGGGATTACAGGCGTGAGCCACCGTGCCTGGCCTCTTTCTTTTTCTTTTTGAGACGGAGTTTCGCTCTTGTTGCCCAGGCTGGAGTGCAATGGCGTGATCTGTGCTCACTGCAACCTCCACCTCCTGGGTTCAGGCAATTCTCCTGCCTCAGCCTCCTGAGTAGCTGGGATTATAGCCAGGTATCACCATACCCAGATAATTTTTGTATTTTTAGTAGAGACGGGGTTTCACCTTGTCGACCAGGCTGGTCTTGAACTCCTGACCTCAGGTAAGCCTTCTGCCTCAGCCTCCCAAAGTGCTGGGATGACAGGCACATTTTAACTCTTTGTAAGTGTAAGGTTCAGTGGCACGGCTGTGCAACTGTCTCCACCACGCGTCTCTAGAAGTTCTCAGCTTCCCAAACAGATTCTATCTACAGAATCCCACAGTGACCACTGTCCAAATCCTGTCCTCGTACCCTGTCTACAGAATCCCACGGTGACCAGTGTCCAAATCCTGTCCTCGTGCCCTGTCTATAGAATCCCACAGTGACCAGTGTCCAAATTCTGTCCTCGTCCCCTGTCTGTAGAATCCCACGGTGACCAGTGTCCAAATCCTGTCCTCGTCCCCTGTCTACAGAATCCCATGGTAACCACTGTCCAAATCCTGTCCTCTTCCCCTGTCTACAGAATCCCACGGTAACCACTGTCCAAATCCTGTCCTCGTCCCCTGTCTACAGAATCCCACGGTGACCACTGTCCAAATCCTGTCCTCGTACCCTGTCTACAGAATCCCACGGTGACCACTGTCCAAATCCTGTCCTCGTCCCCTGTCTACAGAATCCCACGGTGACCACTGTCCAAATCCTGTCCTCGTCCCCTGTCTGTAGAATCCCACGGTGACCACTGTCCAAATCCTGTCCTCGTCCCCTGTCTACAAAATGCCACGGTGACCACTGTCCAAATCCTGTCCTCGTCCCCTGTCTGTAGAATCTCACAGTGACCACTGTCCAAATCCTGTCCTCGTCCCCTGTCTGTAGAATCCCACAGTGACCACTGTCCAAATCCTGTCCTCGTCCCCTGTCTACAAAATGCCACGGTGACCACTGTCCAAATCCTGTCCTCGTCCCCTGTCTGTAGAATCCCACGGTGACCACTGTCCAAATCCTGTCCTCGTACCCTGTCTGTAGAATCCCACAGTGACCACTGTCCAAATCCTGTCCTCGTCCCCTGTCTGTAGAATCCCACAGTGACCACTGTCCAAATCCTGTCCTCGTACCCTGTCTACAAAATGCCACGGTGACCACTGTCCAAATCCTGTCCTCGTCCCCTGTCTGTAGAATCCCACAGTGACCACTGTCCAAATCCTGTCCTCATCCTCTGTCTGTAGAATCCCACGGTGACCACTGTCCAAATCCTGTCCTCGTACCCTGTCTACAAAATCCCACGGTGACCACTGTCCAAATCCTGTCCTCGTCCCCTGTCTGTAGAATCCCACAGTGACCACTGTCCAAATCCTGTCCTCATCCCCTGTCTGTAGAATCCCACGGTGACCACTGTCCAAATCCTGTCCTCGTCCCCTGTGTATAGAACCCCACGGTGACCACTGTCCAAATCCTGTCCTCGTACCCTGTCGACAAAATGCCATGGTGACCACTGTCCAAATCCTATCCTTGTCCCCTGTCTGTAGAATCCCACAGTGACCACTGTCCAAATCCTGTCCTCGTACCCTGTCTGTAGAATCCCATGGTGACCACTGTCCAAATCCTGTCCTCGTACCCTGTCTACAAAATGCCACGGTGACCACTGTCCAAATCCTGTCCTCGTCCCCTGTCTGTAGAATCCCACGGTGACCACTGTCCAAATCCTGTCCTCGTCCCCTGTCTGTAGAATCCCATGGTGACCACTGTCCAAATCCTGTCCTCGTACCCTGTCTACAAAATGCCACGGTGACCACTGTCCAAATCCTGTCCTCGTCCCCTGTCTGTAGAATCCCACAGTGACCACTGTCCAAATCCTGTCCTCGTACCCTGTCTGTAGAATCCCACGGTGACCACTGTCCAAATCCTGTCCTCGTACCCTGTCTACAAAATGCCACGGTGACCACTGTCCAAATCCTGTCCTCGTCCCCTGTCTGTAGAATCCCATGGTGACCACTGTCCAAATCCTGTCCTTGTGCCCTGTCTATAGAATCCCACGGTGACCACTGTCCAAATCCTGTCCTTGTGCCCTGTCTATAGAACCCCATGGTGACCACTGTCCGAGTCCTGCCCTTGTCCCCTGTCTGTAGAATTCCATGCAACCATCTGGACCTATCCTTGTCTCATGTTCTAGTGAATCTCACATCGTGCCCCGTCCATGCCCTATTTTTGCTGCTGTAAACAGAATTCCCTGGTGACAGTGCCCAGGCCGTGCCGTCGTTCCTGCTCTTCCGAATCTCCCCCCATAGCTGTGCACTGCTTTACACTATCAGGTGTGACAGTGGCACACTTCACCTGTGACTGAGCCACCCTTGAATGCTGCTGACCAGATGGTGCTGCTGGCCGCGTGCAGCAGATCCTACAGGGGGTCGTAAGCGAGACTCACACCTCTCCCCAGGTCTGACACCTGTGAATCACAGCTGGGTCTCCGGAAAAAAAAATCAGTGAGTACGCGAACAAAATGAAACAGAAGACCTCGTATACCAGTAGGTCTCAGAGAGGATCCTGTGGCCTCTTCAGAGAGGTCCCCTCTCCTGGAACTTTTGTTGTCTCTTTCCTCCCTGGAGGTTGGGCTGGCCCAGAATTCCACCCTCTTAATGATATGGTGGGTGTTTCTGGGACCACCCCCATTTTGAAGCTGTTGAGGAAGCACCAGGAGTCACCTCATTGTACAGCCAGGGCGTCGTAATCCTTTGTGAAATTGCAGGCGTTTTAGAGGCTCCTGCTTGCTTCAGAACAAGGAGCAAAGAGCACATATTGTCTTTGCTATGTCCCCCCTCCAGTTTTCTGGGAGTTAAGGTGTAGTTAACACAGCAAGATAAACGGCACATGTACGTTGGAAGATTTAATGATTTATGGCACCTGTGACCATTGGGCACTTTGGAATCGCAAGGTTTATGGCTGAATGGCAGAGGACCACCTGTGGTGGTTACTTCCCCGCTGCCGGCCCCACCCAGCCCCACAATGTTTCCTTGGCTTCTTGACATCCTGCAGAAGTTCAGGGACCTGTCTCAAAACTAGAGGACAGAGCCCCACCCCCGTGGGCAGATGGGTGTGAGAAAGACAAACACCACGGTCTTCACAGACCCAGCAGCCAGTGGGAGGTGCAGCGCACTTCTGAGGGCCACAGCTATCCTGACACAGGGTATCTCAAGGTCACATCAAGGATGCCCGTCATCTCACAGCTCTTAGACCAGAGCTGCTGCTGCAGTTTCTGGTCATAGGTGATGGGGAGGGACCTGATCGCTGTTTCATTGTATAGGTAACGGCCTCCAACGCCTTCCAGCTCTGGGGCGACTGCTGCGTAGACGGAGGTGTGTGCTCCTTCATCGGGGGTCTGCGGGAAGAAGAGAAGAGTAACATGAGTCAAATTTCAAATGCCCATCGACGATAGACTGGATGGGGAAAACGTGGCACATATACACCATGGAATACTATGCAGCCATAAAAAATGATGAGTTCATGTCCTTTTTAGGGACATGGATGAACCTAGAAACCATCATTCTCAGCAAACTGACACAAGAACAGAAAAGCAAACACCGGATGTTCTCACTCATAGGTGGGTGCTGAACAATGAGAACACAGGGACACAGGGAGGGGAGCACCACACACTGGGGTCTCTTGGGGGGGCTATGGGAGGGATGGCACGGGGTGGAGAGGTTGGGGACAGATAACATGGGGAAAAATGCCAGATATAGGTGATGGGGGGATGGAGGCAGCAAACCACCTTGCTATGTATGTACCTATGCAGCAATCCTGCATGATCTGCACATGTACCCCACAACCTAAAATAAAAATTAAAAAAAGAAACAACAATTCTGAGCAGGAAAGAGGATTCTCAGGACTCCCAAGGATGCTTCAGGGAGAGGTGGAATATACTGACGAGCTGCACTGAGAATTGTGCAGAGAAAGTGAGGTTGGGTAATATGCTTCTGAGCCCAGCTTCTCTGCTGCTGGGTTTCTCTGGAACAGGCAATGAGAGTCACACTCCCAAGTGGTTTGCATTTCAGTGACGGGTTAATCGGTCTCACCAGGCAGACGCATGTTCAAATCCATGATGTACACCTTTAACTCACTTGCTCTTTATCGGAACAAAGTGCCTATTAATTGATCAGAAGCAGATGAGTGAGCATGTTGCCTCTGTACCTAATAAACACTAGCAATTAGATGAAACTTCCTAACATCAAAAAAGATTCTTGGTTTCCATTGAGCAAGGTATGCCACACGGAGAACTGAGGCATGTGAGGTCTGTGATCATACGCTTCGTGGAAAACACACGGTTCAAAAAGGAACTTGAGACGCAGAACGACATGTTGCAAAGACTGCGGATTTTACCCTCGTGGCAGGCGATAATCTCGGAACACACCACACCCCGGTTTTCTGCAGTGGGAGCTGGCCTTTGATCGTGGTTAGCGGGATGGAAGAAATGGGGGACTCTCGGAGGAGTTAGAAGTGGTGGAATATGAGAGCCTTCACGGTTAGGATACAGTAGCCCAGAAACCAGCACAGCCCCCTCTTAACGTCTTAGTGTCATGATGAAGACGTTGCAGGAGCCTATCTCTTGTAATCAGCTTCTGGGAATCTGGTCAATGTATCCACCATGGGAGAACAGAGACCGAAGTCAGCATCTGTGAACCAGGAGGCATGTCCCTGCCAGACACGGAATCTGCCATGTCTTGATCTTGAACTCCCAGCCTGCAGAACTGTGAACCATCAATGTGTGCTGTGTGCAGGCTGCCCAGGCCATGGTGTTTTGTGATGGCAACGCAAGCAGACTAAGACATCTGAAGTCCAGAGTTTATCCTGGGGTCTCATTGCATAGGTATGACTGATCAAGTTATCGCCCCCATAATCAGATTCAACCTCCAGCCCCTCTTTCCTCCCTGGAGGTGAGGCTGCCCCCAAATTCCACTCCCCCAATGACATGGTTGGTGTTTCTGGTGGCCAGCCCACCTCGAGGACATCTAGGAAGCAGCAGGAGTCACCTCATTGTATAATCAGGGCATTGCTAGCCTTCGTGAAATTGCAAGAGGTTTAGGAGCTCCTCCTCCTTACAGAATCAGGAATAAAGAGCAGACATTACCTTGGTTATGTTCTCTGGAGTTTTCTGGGAGTGGTGGTCATTTTGCCCACATTGATTTCACCCCTCAGCAGTGTCCCTGGCACTGTGACCGCTCATGCCTGTAATCCCGGTGCTCTGGGAGACCAAGGAAGGAGGACTGCTTGAGTCCAGGGGTTCACGACGAGTCTGAGCAACATGGCGAAAGCAGGCACTGATGAGAGCTCAGGAACATGCCCTCCCCCAGATTGCGTGCAGTGGCCTGTGAGACCCACTGACTTCAGAAATTCTGATGCTCTCAGTTCACTGCCTCCTGGTGCTGACTTAAGCGGCCAGTATGGCACAGAGAGCCGTAACAGAGAATGCAGTGTGCCCACCAAGCTATCCTCTGTGTTTGAAGTGATGGGAACAGGAAGACTGGACCCCAGCAGACGGACAGAGCTATGGAACTCCTGTGATCATTTCTCACTGACTCTTGCCTCTGTTCTTCTGCTGTGTAAAAGGAAATGGACTGACCTACATAATTTTCCATCTGGAAATCACCTTGGGGTGCCTGGATGTTTTCTTCAAAAGCCAAAGTATCCCAGTGTATTTGGAGTCTGACGGCTGGCTGTGTCCCCACCCAAATCTCATCTTGACTTGGAGCTCCCAAAATTCCAATGTGTCTTTTTTCTTTCTTTAGAGACGGGGTGTCACTCTGTTGCCCAGCCTGGCGTGCAGTGGCTATTCACAGGCACGATCCCACTACTGATATAGCTGGCTGTGTCCCCACCCAAATCTCATCTTGACTTGGAGCTCCCAAAATGCCAATGTGTCTTTTTTCTTTCTTTAGAGACGAGGTGTCACTCTGTTGCCCAGCCTGGCATGCAGTGGCTATTCACAGGCACGATCCCACTACTGATCAGCATGGGAGTTTTGTCCTGCCCCGTTTCTGACCTGGGCTGGTTCATCCCTCCTTAGGCAACTTGTTGGCCCCCCCGCTCCCACGAGGTCACCATATTGATGCCAAACTTAGTGTGGACACCCAATAGGCACAGCGCAGTACAGCACAGGACTCCTGGGCTCAAGCGATCCTCCCACCTCAGGCTCCTGAGTAGCTGGGACTACAGGCATGCATCACCGCACCCGGAGATCTGATGGTTTTATAAAGGGGAGCTCCCCTTCACACACTGTCTCTTGCCGGCCACCCTGTAAGACATGCCTTTGCTCCTCCTTCGCCTTCTGCCATGATTACGAGGCGTCCCCAGCCCTATAGAACTGTGAGTCCATTAAATCTCTTTCATTTGAAAACTTACGCAGTCATGGACACGTCTTTATTAGAGCATGAAAAGAGATAAACACAGAGATTGTATCTGAAAACATCTCAAGTTGCACGTGGTGGCTCACACCTGTAATCCCAGCACCTTGGGAGGCCGAGGAGGGTGGATCACAAGGTCAAGGGATCGAGACCATCCTGTCCAACATGGAGAATGCCCGTCTCTACTATAAATACAAAAATTAGCTGGCAGTGGTGGCAGAATCTGGTCTATGAATCAGGAAGCAGGTCCCTGAGAGACATGGAATCTTCCATGCCTTGATCTTGAACTCCCGGCCTGCAGAACTGTGAGCAATCAATGTCTGTTGTTTGCAGGCTGTAGTCCCAGCTACTCAGGAGGCTGAGGCAGGAGAATCCCTTGAACCCGGGAGGCGGAGGTTGCAGTGAACCAAGATCGTGCCACTGCACTCTGGGCTGGGTGACAGAGCAAGACTCTGTCTCCAAAAAAAAAAAAAAAAAAAAATAGAAAAGAAGAAGAAAAGAAAACACCTCAGGGGCAGATACAGGAACCCATGGCTTGGGTTTTGTAGTGTCCTATCTTGCCCTGGGCATCTAAAGACCAAAAGTAAAGGTGAAAAGGTTAAAAAGAGGAAGGGAAGAAGGAAAGAACAGAGGAGGCGGCAAGAAAGAGGGAAGGCGGGGGTCGAATGAAGCCAACCAAGCTGTTTGAAGGTCTTTCTCCGGAGCAGCCTTCAATGCAGGAAGAGGTTTTATGCATCTGCTTTGTGCTTCTCTCTTTTGCAGCTAAGTTCTGCCAAATTTCCAGGCAAGATCTGTCCCCAAAGCCAGGATTCTTCTTCCTTCCTCATCAGCTTGTAGCTGGAAAATACAGGGGTCTTCTGGGGGCCGGGCCACTTCCACACAGGCAGGGTCAGCAGGTACCGTGGCTCTGAGTCCAGCACGGCGACCTTCCCACACTGCTGTTGTGGACACAGTGATCAGAGAGGCCGGATGGGGCCCCCCTGCGTGCCCAGGAGAGACCGCAGCTCCGGGTGCACAGAACTCAGCATTCACGCTTCAACGGGTGCCTGAGACACTCACCCACCTCATTTTACATTTAGTGCTGTGCCTTCTTTGCAAACAAATCCTTCAATCAGCTCCTGGAGCAAGCTTCTGTTGTAGTCTGCCATCGTTCATAATGAGGATCCAGGGGCTCAGGCCCCAAATACGTCACCTGTGCTTTCACCATGTGGTACGACGCCTCCATCCAGAGAGACCCTTGTGTCCTCCAGATGCAGCTGTAACCGCTCCTGGGTTCCCCGACACTGTGGAACACTCTCAGCACTCTGAAGGGAAGCTTCCTCTTGTGAATCCCCCGTGGGCTACGTCTGGGGGGTCTCTGGTTTCCACCATATTTTGAAAACTCCTCTTATCTAAGAGTTCTTCGACTATGCATATTCAGTTGTGGCATGAGTAGCACTATTTACGGGGACAAGATACCACCTGCAGGATGTTGAAAATCAGTGTGGAATTTACAGAAGACAGCGCATTGTGCTGAAGATGTTGCTATTTCTGGGGGCACAGAGGGGATGACTTGATGAAGTTCTATTTGAGGATTTTTTTTTTCTGTAAGAAATTCACACACACACACATTCACGTGCACATCCTCACATGCTGACATGCACAGAAATACATATTCACTCCCATGCTCACATGCACAGAAATACATATTCACACATATGGACGCATAGTCGTGTATGCACTCACCTGCACATGCAGACTCACACACTCATTCACACATACACATTCATTTATGTGCATATGTGCTCACATGCACACTCATCACATGCTCATTCACATGCACACATCCACATGCACAGATCCTCCCATACACTCATTCACATGCAAACATTCACATGCACACATCCACATGCACAGATGCTCACGCACTCATTTACATGCAAACAGACAGATGCACACATTCATATGCACACACTCATTCACATACATACATGCTCCCATGTACACATTCATTTACATGCCCACAGCTGTATCTCAGACTTCCAGCCTCCAGGACTACGGGAGAATCAATGTCTGTTTTTAAGTTGCCCGGTGTATAGTATTCTGAGAGAGCAGCCTGAAATGGACTAAGACGTCTCACAAGAAGAGGAGGTGACACAGACACACACAGGAGGACGACCCTGTGAGGATGCAGGAAGAAGCTGGCAGCTACAAGCTAAGGAGAGAGTCCTCAGGAGGAGCCGGCACAGCCCACACTTGGATCTCAGACCTCCAGCCTCCAGGACTGTGGGAGAATCAACGTCTGCTGTTTCTAAGCCACCCAGTCTATGGTGTTCTGTGACAGCAGCGTGAAATGGACTAAGAGAAATCAACAGAAGAGGAGGTGAGGACACAGACACAGAGGGACGACCCAGTGAGGACACGGGGAGAAGACGGTGTCTCCAAGCCCAGGAGCGAGGCCTCAGGAGGGACCAGTGCTGCCCACACCTGGATCTCAGACCTCCAGCCTCCAGGACGTTGGGAGAATCAATGCCTGTTGTTTATAAGCCACCCAGTCTATGGGACTTCATGACGGTGGCCTGGCAGACTGAGACAAAGCCCAGGTGACTTCTAGTCTGCTGACTGTGATAGGCACAGGCTGCTGTGTGCTTATGTCAAGAAAACGTCTTTACCGGGAAACAGGCGATTATACCCACATGTATCCGCTACCTCAAGAGTCAGGGAGGGGAAATATTTCAGGTGCAGGAGCGATGACTGGGGTTCCCCTCCGCAGTCATGTCAGTTTCCTGTTCCTTGCACAGCTCACTCTGCCTGCCACACGAGTCTATTGCAAGCAGAGCCCTCCCCGTTCAGGGGACTGTTCATGAACGCCAGGTTCCTGCCAGAGACGCCACGTTCTGCAAAGCAGACCTTGGAGGGCACAGACCTTTGTGACATTTTTACCCCAAGAAAACACTCAGACTGGCCGGGTGTGGCGGCTCAAGCCTGTAATCCCAGCACTTTGGGAGGTCAAGGCGTGCGGATCACGAGGTCAAGAGATCGAGACCATCCTGGCCCACATGGTGAAACCCCTCTCTACCAAAAATACAAAAATTAGCTGGGTGTGGTGGCAGGCACCTGTCGTCCCAGCTACTCAGGAGGCTGGGGCAGGAGAGATGCTGGAACCCGGGAGGCGGAGCTTATAGCTTGTGGTGAACCCCAAGAACGAAGAAGTCAGACAGTTCCAGCTGAGTGGGGCTGGGGGTAGCTCTTCTGAGAGACTCCGCCCCAGCATCTGTCTGCCGAATATTTATTTATTTATTTTTTATTGTACTTTAGGTTCTGGGGTACATGTGCAGATCATGCAGGATTGTTGCATAGGTACACATATGGCAAGGTGGTTTGCTGCCTGCATTCCCCCATCACCCACATCTGGTATTTCTCCCCATGTTATCCCTCCCCACCCTCCCCATCCCCGGCTGTCCCTCCTCTAGCCCCCCAACTGTCCACAGTGTCTGATGCTCCCTCCTTGTGTTCACGTGTTCTAATTGTTCAACACCTGCCTATGACTGATAACATGCGGTGTTTGGTTTTCTGTTCTTGTGTCAGACGGGTAAAAACTGGAAGCATTCCCTTTGAAATCTGGCACAAGACAGGGATGCCCTCTCTTACCACTCCTATTCGATAGGAAGTTCTAGCCATAGCAATCAGGAAAGAAAAAGAAATAAAGGGTATTCAACCAGGAGAAGCAGCAGCCATATTGTCACTATTTGCAGATGACGTGATTGTCTATTTAGAAGACCCCATCGTCTCGGCCCAAAGTGTCCTGAAACTGATAAGCAGCTTCAGCAAAGTCTCAGGATAGAAAATCAACGTGCAGAAATTTGCGATACGCCAAGTATTTATTGAAAGGGCTTCTGTTAACTATGAATGTCCACTAGATGGTCACTTGAGGTGGGCTGCTGAGGCACCTGTGACCTCGTCCACACTCAAATTGCATTCTTAGGAGGCTGCTTTTTGTGTTCCACATGCTCCACTCCCCGTCCTGTTTTCACAGTCTGGGAGTTTCGCACCCATGCACAAATAACACACACACAGTGCCTCAGTATTCTCCCATGCCCTGGCCTCAAATGCCACATACGTAAGCTTCGAGACGTTGCCTAGCGCAGCCCACACCTGGGAGGCAGAAGTTGCAATGAGCCGAGATCGCGCCATTGCAGTCCAGACTGGGCGACAAAGTGAGACTCTGTATTTAAAAAAAAAAAAAAAAAGATGGCCTGGCGCGGTGGCTCACGCCTGTAATCCCAGCACTTTGGGAGGCCGAGGCGGGTGGATCACGAGGTCAAGAGATCGAGACCATCCTGGTCAACATGGTGAAACCATGTCTCTACTAAAAATACAAAAAAAAAAAAAAATTTAGCTGGGCACGGTGGAGCGTGCCTGTAATCCCAACTATTCGGGAGGCTGAGGCAGGAGAATTGTCTGAGCCCAGGAGGCGGAGGTTGCGGTGAGCCGAGATCATGCCACTGCAGTCCAGCCTGGGTAACAAGAGCGAAAATCCGTCTCAAAACAACAAAGAAACAAGAGAAAATGCCACTCAGACCATGGCTGCAATTTCTTGTGTTAGGGCAGCACAGAGAGCGTGACAGAAGGGGAGGCAGCAAAGCGTCTCCGTCATCCTCAGAGTCACTTTGGTTAGAGGGTGACTTGAGGTCTGGGACTTGTCAGAGCTGCCGCAGAATAAGAAGGACTGCAGTCAGCCTTGCTCCTGCTGGCAAGGCAGGCCTCGGTGTTCCCTGCAAAGGCAGCCCCTGTCCTTCCTGACATCATGAAAATGTCTGTCCGGAAAGTGCACCTGGAGCACACTGCACCTGCACCCTGGCCAGCCCTGCGCCCACACCTGTCCCTGCCAGGCCGTGCTGAGAACCAGGCAGGGAGGGGACGGACGTGTCTGCACAGAATCCTGCACCTGCTTGGAGCAACTCAGTGTCATGGGCTACAGGCTGGGTCAGAGCACATTGGTTTTGGGTGTTCAAAGGTCAGTGAAGGGGAAGGAGAAAGATAGAGGAAGAAAAAAATCGATAGAGGGAAGAAAGAGAAAGAAAAAGAGTAAGAAGGAAGAAATCAGGAGAAAGGAAAGAACGAAGGAAACAAGGAAAAAAGGAGGGAAGGAAGGACAGAGGGAGGGAGGGAGGGAGGCAGTAAGAAGGGAAGGAAACAGAGAGCAAGAAAAGAGAGAAGGAAGGAAGGAGAGAAAAATGAAAGAGAGAAGAAAGGAAGGAAGGAGAGACAAAGGAAAGAGAAGAGAGAGAGGGGAAGGAGAGAAGGAGGGGAGAAGAAAGGAAGGAGGAACAAGAAAGAGAGGGAAAGAAAAAAGGGAGAGAGGCAGGAGGAAGGGAGGAAGAAAGGGATGAAAAGAAGAGGCCGGGTGCACTGGCTCATGACTGCAGTCCCAGCACTTAGGGAGGCTAGGTGGGCAGATCACGAGGTCAGGAGATCGAGACCATCCTGTCCAACACGGTGAAAGCCGTCTCTGCCGAAATACAGAAAATCAGCCGGGCGTGGTGCGCGCCTGTGGTCCCGGGTCCTCCGGAGTCTGAACCAGGAGCATCGCTGGGACCTGGGACTTTGAGGTTGCAGCGAGTCGAGATCCCAGTTCTGTGATTTCCCTGGCGTTTCCGCCGTGTAGCAAGAACTGATGCAGGTGACATCACCTCTGAGCTGCAGAGGAGCTGCCTCCTCTCCCTCTCTCTCACTCCCGTCTTCCTCCTCCTACTCTTCCTCTTTCTCTCTATTCTCTTTCTCTTCTTCCTCCATCTTTTCTCCTTGTCCCACTTCTTCCTCCTCCTTCTACTTTTCCTCCTCCTCCTGTTTTCTCCCTTATCCTCCTTCTCTTTTTCTTTCTCCTCCTTCTCTTCCTCATCCTTTTCTCCCTCTTTCTCTTCCTCCTGCACTTCCTCCTCCATCTTCTGTTTTTTTCTCTCTCCCTTCCTCTTCCTCCTTTTCCTTTCTCTTCTTTCTCATCGTATTTTTTCTTCTTCCTCCTTCATCTCCTCCTTCTCTTCCTCCTCCTTTCTCTCTTCCCCTTATTCTGTATTCCTCTCTCTATCCCTCTCTCCCTTCCTCTTCCTCCTTTTTTTCTCTGGTTCTTCCTTTTCATTATTCTTCTTTTTCCTCCTCCTTCATCTACTTGTTGTCCTCCTTCACTTCTTCCTTCTCTGTCACCTTTTTCTCTTTCTATCCTTCTCTCCCTCTCTCACTCCCTTCTTCCTCTTCATTCTCTTCTTCTTTCTCCCTATTCTTCTCTTTCTCTTCTTCCTCCATCTTTTCTCCTTGTCCCACTTCTTCCTCCTTCTCCTTTTCCTCCTCCTGTTTTCTCCCTTATCCTCCTTCTCTTTTTCTTTCTCCTCCTTCAGTCTTTCTCATCCTTTCCTCCCTCTTTCTCTTCTTCCTCCTCCTCTTCCTTTGTCTCTTCCTCTCTTCCCTCCCTCCTCCTCCTCTCTCTCTCTGCCCCTCTACTGTCAATTTCCGGTATAATCCCAAGTTTCCTAAAAAACTAGACAAGTGTCACACTATATTGCTCTGTTTCTCCAACTCTTACTCTGAATCTAAATTACTCTTGTTCAGTTGGGTGAGTCTGGGGAGTCCTGAGTGAACTTTTATTCACTTGTTTAAAAAACAGCAATGACAACATCAGCTAAAGCAACACAACTTCCTTCAGGATTTCTACGGAGAATTCATATGGAATTACTGAGAGCTAACGGCCCCTCCCCCTCCCCTCCCCTCCCCTCCTCCTCCCCTCCTCCTCTTTCTTTTGAGACTCAGTCTCATGCTGTTGCCCAGGCTGGAGTGCAGTGGCACAATCTCGGCTCACTGCAACCTCCACCTCCGAGGTTGAAGTGATTCTCCTGCCTCAGCCTCCAGAGTAGCTGGAAGTACAGGCACCCACCACCATACCCAGCTGATTTTTGTATTTTTAGTAGAGAGGGGGTTTCACCATGTTGGCCAGGATGGTCTTGATCTCTTGACCCTGTGATGTGTGTGCCTTGACCTCCCAAAGTGCTGGGATTACAGGTGTGAGCCACTGCACCCAGTCAAGAGAGCGAGCTTCTTTTCTCCCCATGCACAGAGCTGGGGCTCCGTCCCCTGCAGTCCTGTCAGGGGTCCTCACACTTAGCACACAACAGAATCGGCCAGAGATCTTGTGAAAACAGCTGTACCCCTGGCGTTCCCGACTTGACAGGTGTTAGGAGGCCTGAGAATCTGTATTTCCAATGAGCTCACAGAGGCTGCTGGTCTCAGAGTTCATGCTGGGAGCATCACTAATTCTGGCTTCCTATGTGGCTTTGGAGACCATACCCCATAGGCAAAATTCAATGTGTACCTCTTTCTGTATAGGCTGTTGGCTAAGAATGGTTTTTAGATTCTTAAAGTGCTGTTAAACAACTGAAAGAGAGGCCGGGTGTGGGAGCCCAAGTCTGTAATCCCAGCACTCTGGAAGGCTGAGGTGGGTGGATCAGCTGAGGTTAGGAGTTTGAGACCACCCTGGCCAAAATGGCGAACTCTGTCTCTACTGAAAATACAAAAAAAAAAAAAAAAAATTAGCTGGATGTGGTGACAGGTACTTGTAATCCCACCTACCTGGGAGGCTGAGGCAGGAGAATCGCTTCAGCACACAGCTAGATCCATGCACATGTATTCAGCACCTCCCTCCCTGTCTTCACCCACGCACACAGCCCTGAGCCATGCAAAAACCTGCATCTCAGCCAAGCACGCATCCCTGGTCCATGCACACAGCTGGCTCCACGCACATGCATTCGGCAACTCCCTCCCTGCCTTCCTTCATGCACACAGCTAGACCCATGCATACGGCGAGACAATGGCTTGAACCCGGGAGGCGGAGGATGCAGCGAGCCAAGGTTGGGCCAGTACACTCCAGCCTCGGCAACAAGAGTGAAACTCTGTCTCCAAAAAAAAACAAAAACAGAAACAAAAAAAAGATTCCTCAAGGATCTAGGATCTGGAACTAGAAATACCATTTGACCCAGCAATCCCATAACTGGGTATATACACAAAGGGTTATAAATCATCCTATTATAAAGACACATGCACATGTATGCTTACTGTAGCATTGTTTACAATAGCAAAGACTTGGAACCAAGCCAAATGCCCACTGATCATAGGCTGGACAAAGAAAATGTGGCACACAGACACCATGGAATACTATGCAGCCATAAAAAGGGCTGAGTTCATGTCCTTTGCAGGGACATGGATGAAGCTGGAAACCATCATTCTCAGCAAACGGACACAAGAACACAAAGAAAACTCCGCATGTTCTCACTCATGAGTGGGCGTTGAACAATTAGAACACATGGACATAGGGAGGGGAGCATCACACACCGGGGCCTGTTGGGGGGTGGGGGGCTAGATGAGGGATAGCAGGGGGTGAGGGGATTGGGGAGGGAGAGCATTAGGAGAAATACCTAATGTAGATGAAGGGGGGATGGAGGCAGCAAACCACCATGGCACGTGTAGACCTATGTAACAATCCTGCACGCTCTGCACATCTGCCCCAGAACTTAAAAGTATAATAAATAAATTTTTTTAGAAAAAGAAAGAAATATGCCAAAGAGACTAGAGGCCACCCACAAAGACTAAACACTCCCTATCCGGTCAAGCTCTTGTCTAGACCAAGGAGCTGCCGGTTCCCGGCAGAATTTAATGACCCGCCCCTCCGCAGCTGTGAGTGACAGACGCTGTCTCCCACACGTTCTCAGAATGATGGAGTGCGCTTCCCTGGTGGGGGCTTCTGCAGGGAAATGAAAGTTGCCTTGTGAATAAACAACACGGTCGTGTAAATCATGCTCCCCGTGGCTTAAATAACACATCCTGTTCTAGCTACAGCTTTTAAAAAAAATGACAATCCTAAGAGACTGGCAAGAGGACAGAAGGTGAGCTCAGTTCCAAGAATGCAGTGAGTTCCCTTTTTTAAAAAAATTATTTATTATACTTTAAGTTCTGGGGTCCATGTGCAGATTGTGCAGGTTTGTTACACAGGTATACATGTGCCATGGTGGTTTTCTGCATCCATCCCCACATCAGCTACATTAGGTATTTCTCCTAATGTTAGCCCTCCCCAATCCCCCCACCCCTGCTCTCCCTCCCCTATCCCCCTACCCTCCAGCCCCCAGGCTCCAGTATGTGATGTGCCCCTCCCCGTGTCCATGTGTTCTCACTGTTCAACTCCCACTTATCAGTGAGAACATGTGGTGTTTGGATTTCTGTTCCTGTGTCCGTTTGCTGAGAATGATGGCTTCCAGCTTCATCCATGTTCCTGCAAAGAACACCAACTCATCCTTTTTTATGGCTGCATAGTATTCCCTGGTGTGTATGTGCCACATTTTCTTTATCCAATCTATCATTGATGGGCATTGGGGTTGGTTCCAGGCCTTTGCTATTGTGAATGGTGTCACAATAAACACAGGTGTGCATGTGTTGAAAGGAAAGGGAATCTTTGAAGTGCCAGATGCCCGCTGGAGGTCCGGGGAGATGGTGCAGAAATGTAGTAAAATCTGCATGAAGCCACTGTTCAGTCCTACAGACTGTTGAACTGCAAGCTACAGGAACCATTTCAACTTCTCTCAGTCCGGTGAATGTTTGTTAAATGCTCACCCACATACTGCCCGCTCTTGGGGCAAAGGAAGACACTCTTGGAAATAAT
Organism: Callithrix jacchus; assembly: GCF_049354715.1. Taxonomy (NCBI): domain Eukaryota; kingdom Metazoa; phylum Chordata; class Mammalia; order Primates; family Cebidae; genus Callithrix; species Callithrix jacchus. Next base: position 2,244,260 of record NC_133524.1, read on the forward strand.
CCGTGCTGCCTTGGACCTTCCCACAGGCATGGGCAGTGGGCGGATGGTCAGGCACAAGTGCAGGAAAGAAACAAGGTGAAACACATGGAAAACAGCACAGAGGATGGAGTTTCAAGCACATGAAATCCAGCCAGAAGCAACGTAGTCAGAGAGGAATGAATGGCTCCTAATTACATAATTACATACGGCTTCACAGCCGTGCAAATGCTTTCCATAGATTCTGTCAGCAAAGCTCACAACAATCTTACATGATATTATTACCCAGAATTAACAAATTAGAAAAACGAGAGGCATGGCGGGGAAGGAGCGGAGAGCGCAGTAGCTGCAAGAGGTCCCCACATCCTGGTTCTTCAGGGACCCTATTCTCACCATCACCCTTCTTTCTCTGCTTTCGTATCATGAGCACTGATCCATGCACACGGCTGTCTCCATGAGCATGCATTCAGCACCCGCCTCCCTGCCTCCACCCATGCACACAGCGCTGATCCATGCACACAGCTAGACCCATGCACATGCATTCAGCACCCCCCTCCCTGCCTCCACCCATGCACACAGCTCTGATCCATGCACACAGCTAGACCCATGCACATGCATTCAGCACCCCCCTCCCTGCCTCCACCCATGCACACAGCTCTGATCCATGCACACAGCTAGACCCATGCACATGCATTCAGCACCTCTCTTCCTGCCTCCACCCACGCACACAGCAGTATCCATGTACATGCATTCTGCACCTCCCTGCCTGCCTTCACCCATGCACACAGCTTGGATCCATGCACACAGCTGTATCCATGTACATGCATTCTGAACCTCCCTGCCTGCCTTCACCCATGCACACAGCTTGGATCCATGCACACAGCAGTATCCATGTACATGCATTCTGCACCTCCCTGCCTGCCTTCACCCATGCACACAGCTCGGATCCACGCACACAGCTGTATCCATGAACATGCATTCTGCACCTCCCTGCCTGCCTTCACCCATGCACACAGCTCGGATCCATGCACACAGCTGTATCCATGTACATGCATTCTGCACCTCCCTGCCTGCCTTCACCCATGCACACAGCTCTGATCCATGCACACAGCAGTATCCATGTACATGCATTCTGCACCTCCCTGCCTGCCTTCACCCATGCACACAGCTCTGATCCATGCACACAGCTGTATCCATGTACATGCATTCTGCACCTCCCTGCCTACCTCCACCCATGCACACAGCTCGGATCCATGCACACAGCTGTATCCATGTACGTGCATTCTGCACCTCCCTGCCAGCCTCCACCCATGCACACAGCTCTGATCCATGCACACAGGTAGACCCATGTACATGCATTCTGCACCTCCCTGCCTTACTCTACCCACACACACAGCTCTGATCCATGCACACAGCTGTATCCATGTACATGCATTCTGCACCTCCCTGCCTTACTCTACCCACGCACACAGCTCTGATCCATGCACACAGCTGTATCCATGTACATGCATTCTGCACCTCCCTGCTTGCCTTCACCCATGCACACAGCTCTGATCCATGCACACAGCTGTATCCATGTACATGCATTCTGCACCTCCCTGCCTTACTCTACCCACGCACACAGCTCTGATCCATGCACACAGCTGTATCCATGTACATGCATTCTGCACCTCCCTGCCTGCCTTCACCCGTGCAGACAGCTCTCATCCATGCACACAGGTAGACCCATGTACATGCATTCTGCACCTCCCTGCCTTACTCTACCCACGCACACAGCTCTGATCCATGCACACAGCTGTATCCATGTACATGCATTCTGCACCTCCCTGCCTTACTCTACCCACGCACACAGCTCTGATCCATGCACACAGCTGTATCCATGTACATGCATTCTGCACCTCCCTGCTTGCCTTCACCCATGCACACAGCTCTGATCCATGCACACAGCTGTATCCATGTACATGCATTCTGCACCTCCCTGCCTTACTCTACCCACGCACACAGCTCTGATCCATGCACACAGCTGTATCCATGTACATGCATTCTGCACCTCCCTGCCTGCCTTCACCCGTGCAGACAGCTCTCATCCATGCACACAGGTAGACCCATGTACATGCATTCTGCACCTCCCTGCCTTACTCTACCCACGCACACAGCTCTGATCCATGCACACAGCTGTATCCATGTACATGCATTCTGCACCTCCCTGCCTTACTCTACCCACGCACACAGCTCTGATCCATGCACACAGCTGTATCCATGTACATGCATTCTGCACCTCCCTGCCTGCCTTCACCCATGCAGACAGCTCTCATCCATGCACACAGGTAGACCCATGTACATGCATTCTGCACCTCCCTGCCTTACTCTACCCACGCACACAGCTCTGATCCATGCACACAGCTGTATCCATGTACATGCATTCTGCACCTCCCTGCCTTACTCTACCCACGCACACAGCTCTGATCCATGCACACAGCTGTATCCATGTACATGCATTCTGCACCTCCCTGCCTTACTCTACCCATGCACACAGCTCGGATCCATGCACACAGCTGTATCCATGTACATGCATTCTGCACCTCCCTGCCTGCCTTCACCCATGCACACAGCTCTGATCCATGCACACAGCAGTATCCATGTACATGCATTCTGCACCTCCCTGCCTGCCTTCACCCATGCACACAGCTCGGATCCATGCACACAGCTGTATCCATGTACATGCATTCTGCACCTCCCTGCCTACCTCCACCCATGCACACAGCTCGGATCCATGCACACAGCTGTATCCATGTACGTGCATTCTGCACCTCCCTGCCAGCCTCCACCCATGCACACAGCTCTGATCCATGCACACAGGTAGACCCATGTACATGCATTCTGCACCTCCCTACCTTACTCTACCCACACACACAGCTCTGATCCATGCACACAGCTGTATCCATGTACATGCATTCTGCACCTCCCTGCTTGCCTTCACCCATGCACACAGCTCTGATCCATGCACACAGCTGTATCCATGTACATGCATTCTGCACCTCCCTGCCTTACTCTACCCACGCACACAGCTCTGATCCATGCACACAGCTGTATCCATGTACATGCATTCTGCACCTCCCTGCTTGCCTTCACCCATGCACACAGCTCTGATCCATGCACACAGCTGTATCCATGTACATGCATTCTGCACCTCCCTGCCTTACTCTACCCATGCACACAGCTCTGATCCATGCACACAGCTGTATCCATGTACATGCATTCTGCACCTCCCTGCCTGCCTTCACCCGTGCAGACAGCTCTCATCCATGCACACAGGTAGACCCATGTACATGCATTCTGCACCTCCCTGCCTTACTCTACCCACGCACACAGCTCTGATCCATGCACACAGCTGTATCCATGTACATGCATTCTGCACCTCCCTGCCTTACTCTACCCACGCACACAGCTCTGATCCATGCACACAGCTGTATCCATGTACGTGCATTCTGCACCTCCCTGCCTGCCTCCATATTTGAAGCTGCAGTCTCCATCCCCATTCTCCTCTCTTCTGCAGATGCACATTCATGGTAGCACTGTGGGTGTATTCACGTAGAGACCCCTCAAAGTCAACCTTTCCCAAGTCCCCACTGGGGCATTTCCCCATTTCTCCATCTCTTGGACAGACACTACCATTCCTTCAAACGACCTGAATCAGAAACAAAAACTCTCTACGCCTTTCCATATCCAACCAGTCAAGCCCACTTTAGGCTTTGCAGAAACGGTCTCCTCTTCCAGTGCACCGCCTCCAGCCCCAAAGGACCAGTGAAACCATGCCCTTAGCCAAGACTCATGTCAAGGGTGTGCATGCATGTCCTGTGGCTGTCTAACAAGCCAGCACACGCTCGGTGGGTTAAAACAGCACACGTGTGTCCTCTTAAAGTTCTAGAGGTTAGAAATCAAAAGCTGGATGTCACACGGGTGAAACTGTGGTGTCAGCAGGGCCGGTTCCTTCTGGAGGCTTCCAGGAAAAACCCTTTTCCTTGCCTTGCCCAGCCTCCGAGGTCTGTTCCTGTTGGTGCCTGGCCTCTTACTGCATCTTGAAAGACAGGAGCCGTGTCACCTCAGCTTCTGACTTTTCTTTCTGTGGCTCTGATTTTCCTGTCTCCTACTTATGATGAGAGTACACGATGTCCCCATCCCAAGATCTCCAATTTAAGCAAATCTGCAAAGTCCCCAATTACCAAATGGGTACGATGTACACTGTTTGGGTGGTGGTTACATTAAAAACCCAGGCAACATCACTGCACAGCACAGCCACGTAACCAGCCACGTAGCCAGCCTGCACTGTGCCCTGAGATCCGCTTTTAAAGCCTCCCATTGTCAAGGAAGTCCCCTCTTCACAAACTGTGGGGATCAGGATGTGGACAACTTTGGGGCCATTATTCTGTCTCCCACATGGGGATTAGGATGTGGACATCTTTGGGACCATTATTCTGTCTCCCACATGGGGATTAGGACATGGACATCTTTGTGGCCATTATTCTGTCTCCCACATGGGGATTAGGATGTGGATATCTTTGGGGTCATTATTCTGTCTCCCACATGGGAATTAGGATGTGGACATCTTTGGGGCCATTATTCTGTCTCCCATATGGGGATTAGGATGTGGACATCTTTCGGGTCATTATTCTGTCTCCCACATGGGGATTAGGATGTGGACATCTTTGGGGTCATTATTCTGTCTCCCACATGGGGATTAGGATGTGGACATCTTTGGGGCCATTATTCTGTCTCCCATATGAGGATTCAGACGTGGACATCTCTGGGGCCATTATTCTGTCTGTCACATGGGAATTAGGACATGGACATATTTGGGGACATTATTCTGTCCAGAAAATGGAGATTAGGATGTGGACATCTGTAGAATACACGACTCAGTCTATCTCCTGGGTCTGCCTCTTGCACTAGACTACTTCCTCTGAATTCCAGTTTCTTAGAAGAGATCAGTGAATCATATTACCATTATCAGAAGTAGACCCATTACTTATCAATAAATAAATAAGCCAGCTGGTGAGATGACCTCTACTAAAAATATATAAATTAGTTGATTGTGGTGGTGTGCTCCTGTAGTCCCAACTACTCAGGAGGCTGAGGCAGGAGAATCGCTTGAATTCAGAAGGCAAAGGTTGCAGTGAGCCGAGATTGTGCCATTGCACTCCAGTCTGGGCAACAGAGCGAGACTCTGTCTCCAAAAAGAACAAAGGAACACAAAGACTTGTACATCACACAGAGTCTCCCCAGGGTCTACTAGGCAGGTCCTCCGAGTCTTTTTATTTTATTTTGTTTTGTTGAGATGGAGTTTCACTTTTGTTGCCCAGGCTGGAGTGCAATGGTACAATCTTGACTCACTGCAACCTCTGACTCACTAGTTCAAGTGATTCTCCTGCCTCAGCCTCCTGAGTAGCCGGGATTACAGGCACGCGTCACCATGCCCAGCTGATTTTTTGTATTTTTAGTAGAGACGGGGTTTCACCACATTGACCAGGCTGGTCTGGAACTACTGATCTCAAGTGATCCGCCCACCTCGGCCTCCCAAAGTGCTGGGATCACTGGCATGAGACACCGTGCCTGGCTGGTCTTCCAAGTGTTAATATACAATGCATGCATTCACACTAGGAAACAATACCGACACAGCAATACAGAATTATCTTTATAAACGCAGCATCAGAGCTACCACTGCTGCATAGACTTTTCTTTAAAATTCTTACATCATTTGTATTTCATTTCCATGCTAATGTGTATTCTTCTGCTTTATAATTTTAAAGTTTCCGTCATGTTTTCTCTTATATAAAGGCACTATGACTCAAGCAATGCCCTGTGGTTGTTTTTAATCCAAATTTGCAGACGATGATCAAAGGATTAAAGAATGACTCATGTGGCTAGAATTCCACTTTGGTTGTTGAATATTTAGAAAAAAAATAAAATCCAGGCCAGTGACGGTGGCTCGTGCCTATAATCCCAGCACTCTGGGAGGCCGAGGTGGGAGAATCGCCTAAAACCAGGATTTTGAGGCTTCAGCAAGTGACTGAGTCATAATCCCAGAGCCTAAGAGCATCCTGAGTGAAGAGTGAGATCCCATCTGTATAAAAACATATGCTGTAGCCAAGGATGCAGAGCAAGACCTAGCCTAGAAAAAATTTAAAAGAAAAAAGAAAGCAAATGCTGTCCTCAGATTTGTACCACTGCACTCCAGCCTGGGCGACAGAGTGAAACTCTGTTTCAATATAAAATAAAATAAAATAACAGAATAGAGTAGAAATCACCCAGGTTTTCCCAGATGATGCCTCATCTAAACACTAACCAGAGTTAACTCTGCTTCAGATCAGACCAGGTGCATTCAGAGAGGCAGGCCGGGTGAGGTGACTCACGCCTGTAATCCCAGCACTTCGGGAGGCACAGGGAGGTGTATCACCTGCAGTCAGGAGTTCAAGACCAGCCTGGTCAACATGGTGAAACCCCGTCTCTACTAACAATACCAAAATCAGCCAGGCGTGGTTGCACACGCCTGTTGTCCCAGCTACTCAGGAGGCTGAGGCAGGAGAATCGCTTGACCCTGGGAGGCAGAGGTTGTGGTGAGCCGAGATTGCACCACTGCACTCCAGCCTGGAAAACAATAGTGAAACTCTGTCTCAAGAAAACCCCCAAAAAACTAATATTTTGAAATTTCTTTGCTTGAGGAATTAGAGATTCAAAGAACAGCTGATTCCGTAAGAGACTTTGAGATGAAACCGAGAGCAAAGGCAGGCAGTCCAATGGGAAGAAAAGGGAATTTGTAGGCACGCTCATTAACCCCAAACCGTGATGGAGCAGTTATCTAAAGAGAAAAGCAGGCTCAACTGACTCACAAAGAGGCAGAAACTTCAACAAAGCAATACACGTTCGAGAAATGTTGAAAGCTGAGTGAGAATCGCTCTTCCGAAAATTCCCTGGCCCACGCGGTTTCCAAGGCGAACTGTGGCAGTGTTTCAAAAGCAGACACTTCAAAAAACGACACTTAGACGGTTCTGCAATGTAATGGGGAAAACAGAAGAACTTCTCAAGGTTCTTTCTTTTCTCTTGTAAACAAATGATGAAAACTTCAGTATCCCAGCTTGAGATAGACAGGAAAGAAAACAAATCCATAGCTCCCAGAGAAATATCACTGCAGAAGACCTCAATGGGGATGGGCACCGTGACTGTTGACTGTCATCCTAGCACTTTGGGAGACCGAGGTGGGCAGATCACTTGAGGTCAGGAGTTCAAGACCAGCCTGGCCAACGTGGTGAAACCCTGTCTTTACTAAAAATACATAAACTAGCCAGGCATGGTGGGACACGCCTGTAATCCCAGCTACTTGGGAGGCTGAGGCAGAATTGCTTGAACCTGGGAGTTGGACATTGTAGTGAGCCGAGACAGCACCACTGCATCCCAGCCTGAGTGACGAGAGCAAAACTCTGTCAGAGAAGGAAGAAAAGAAGGAAGGGAGGGACGGAGGGAAAAGAAAGGAAGGAAGGAAGGAAGGAAGGGAGGGAGGGAGGGAGGGAAAAGAAAGGAAGGAAGGAAGGAAGGGAGGGAGGGAGGGAGGGAGGGAGAAAAGGAAGGAAGGAGGGAAGGAAGGAAGGAAGGAAGGGAGGAAGGGAGGGAGGGAGGGAGGGAGAAAAGGAAGGAGGGAAGGAAGGAGGGAAGGAAGGAAGGAAGGAAGGAAGGAAGGAAGGAAGGAAGGGAGGGACGGAGAGAAAAGAAAGGAAGGAAGGAAGGAAGGGAGGGAGGGAGGGAGGGAGGGAAAAGAAAGGAAGGAAGGAGGGAAGGAAGGGAGGGAGGGAGGGAGGGAGGGAGAAAAGGAAGGAAGGAGGGAAGGAAGGAAGGGAGGGACGGAGGGAAAAGAAAGGAAGGAAGGGACGGAGGGAAAAGAAAGGAAGGAAGGAAGGAAGGGAGGGAGGGAGGGAGGGAGAAAGGGAAGGAAGGAAGGAAGGAAGGAAGGAAGGAAGGAAGGGAGGGAGGGAGAAAAGGAAGGAAGGAGGGAAGGAAGGAAGGAAGGGAGGAAGGAAGGGAGGGAGGGAGGGAGGGAGGGAGAAAAGGAAGGAAGGAGGGAAGGAAGGAAGGAAGGGAGGGAGGGAGGGAGGGAGGGAGGGAGGGAGAAAAGGAAGGAAGGAGGGAAGGAAGGAAGGAAGAGAGGGAGGGAGGGAGAAAAGGAAGGAAGGAGGGAAGGAAGGAAGGAAGGAAGGAAGGAAGGGAGGAAGGGAGGGAGGGAGAAAAGGAAGGAAGGAGGGAAGGAAGGAAGGAAGGAAGGAAGGAAGGAAGGGAGAAAAGGAAGGGAGGGAGGGAGGGAGGGAGAAAAGGAAGCAAGGAGGGAAGGAAGGAAGGAAGGAAGGGAGGGAGGGAGGGAGGGAGAAAAGGAAGGGAGGGAGGGAGGGAGAAAAGGAAGGAAGGAGGGAAGGAAGGAAGGAAGGAAGGAAGGAAGGAAGGGAGGAAGGGAGGGAGGAAGGGAGGGAGAAAAGGAAGGAAGGAGGGAAGGAAGGAAGGAAGGGAGGGAGGGAGAAAAGGAAGGAAGGAGGGAAGGAAGGGAAAAGAGAGGAGAGGAGGAGGGCAGGGGAGGGGAAGGGTGCGGAAGGGAGGAGAGGGGAGAGGGGAGAGGTGGAGGGAGAAAAAAGAAAAGAAAGCTTGAACCCAGGGGGTGGAGGTTGCAGTGAGCCAAGATCACGCCACTGCACTCCAGCCTAGATGACAGAGCAAGACTCCATCTCAAAAACAAACAAAAGAACAACATCCAAAAAACGGAAGGGAATAGCTGGGGTATGAGTCGTTGCCCCAGACCTGTCCCTCTGTGGGAATTCACTCAGGGTGGTGGCAAAAATATTAAGGGAGAAATAGTAGAGAACGTTATAGAATATAGTCTGGAACCCTTTTGGAAGGCAAGGCCTAAGGGTTGTTTTCCGTAGTTCCTGGCTGAAGGCAGCCAGAGTCTCTTGGCAGAAGCCAGAGAGATTAGGTGTTGGGATTCACTCGAGGTGTCTGGCAAAATATTAGGGAAATATTAGGGAATGTTTTAAGATTATAGTCTTGAACCTTTTGGAAGGCCGATGGGTTTCTTTTTTTCATGTTTTAAAATTATGCTTTAAGTTCTGGGGTACATTGGAGATCATGCAGGATTGTTACATAGGTACACATGTGCCATGGTGGTTTGCTGCATCCATCCCCCCGTCATCTACATTATGTATTTCTCCTAATGCTCTCCCTCCGCAACTCCCCCATGCCCTGCTATCCCTCCCCTAACCCACCTACCCCCCAACAGGCCACAATGTGTGATGTTCCCCTCTCTGTGTCCCTGAGTTCTCATTGTTCAACACCCACTTATGAGTGATAACATGCGGTGTTTGGTTTTCTGTTCTTGTGTCAGTTTGATGAGAATGATGGTTTGTAGTTTCATCCATGTTCCTGCAAAGGACATGAACTCATCCTTTTTGATGGCTGCATAGTATTCCATGGTGTCTATGTGCCACATTTTCTTTATCCAGTCTATCCTTGATGGGCATTTGGGTTGGTTCCAAGTGTTTGCCATTGTAAACAGAAGGCTGAAGAACGTGCTGAAGGCAGCCAGTTCAGATATTAGAGCTTTACGTCATGGGAAAAGACATTACAGACAATAAAAGCTTCCCCAGTTAACTTTGTTTATCCCACATCCTTTTGGCTCTTTTAACCGTGGTAATTATCTACAAACATGTTGACTTAGAACCTCTGTTATTAAATCAATACTGAATAAATGTGAGGAGGAGCAGCCAGTGGTAGTCGATTAGCTGCAATCGCCCTTGGAAAGCAGTTCAGGACCATCCGTAGCCCATTCTCATCACCGAATGGGTGTGGGAGTGTATTTCATTCACCTGTCATTAAGTCAGGGTCTGCAGGACAGACCTGTGCATGTGGTGATGAAAGTCTCAATTGGGGCACAAATAGAAAGGAATGTGAGTAGTTTACTTAGCTAGCTTGTTTACTCATGTGTTTTGTTTTGTTTTGTTTTTTTGAGATGGAGTCTTGCTCTGTCACCAGGCTGGAGTGCAATGGTGCAATCTCGGCTCACTGCAACCTCTGCCTCCTGGGTTCAAGTGATTCTTCCACCTCAGCCACCCAAGTAGCTGGGACCTCAGGCGTGTGCCACCATGCCCAGCAAATTTTTGTATTTTTAGTAGAGACGGGGTTTCACCATGTTGGCCAGGATGGTCTCGGTCTCTTGACCTCATGATCTGCCTGCCTCGGCCTCCCAAAGTGCTGGGATTGCAAGCGTGAGCCACCATGTCCGGCCGCATGTGGTCTTAAAACTAACCTTTGAGCTGGATGGCCTCTCAATGGCGGGGAGGTGAACCTGAGATGTTACCCACTAAGGGTGTTTGCTTTGGGCATCAGAACCTGTCCTTCGATCTTTAACCTCTGCTTGTCTGTACTCAAGCATTTGCCAGCTAAACTGTACTGGATAAATGCAAGTCTCAGTGGCTGGTTGGAGCCGGCTGCTATGTCTTTACAGAATTCCCCAAGGAGTCTGTAAGCCAACCAGTCCCTCGGTTGAATTGGCCAAAATATAATATCTGTGTGTCAATGTACTTTATTCAACCGTCACTAAGTTAAGGTCTGCAGGACAGACAGCCACAGGTAGTGATCTTGACACCCCCTTGATTTCTGTGTCTCCCAAGGCACAGGGTAAAGCTCTTCTCTGAAATTCCCCAATGTCTGGACCCACCAAAGGAGGAGGAAGGACCCGGGACCCCTTCCCTGTGTTTCTGAACCCGTATCGCAGGAGGGAAGACGGCATCTGTCAACAGCTGTGTACAAATGCCTCAGAAACCACTGTCTGTTCTGTGGTTCAACCGCCTGTGTCACGGACCACTGTACATGCTTCCAACCCATTCACTTCCCTTCAAAACCATTTACCGTTCCCCTAAATTCACCCCAATTCCCCACTCCCTGTCCCCTAAAAAGAAGAGTACATACCCCCGGTGTGATGGGGCAATCCCTCTGTCTTTCTCCTCCGCATATGAGAATACGTTTTTGTGACCTTTCCTTTATTCATCTTGGAATAAAGGAAACTGTATTTTGTGAGTTGATTTTTCGGCAAACCTTTGGAGGGCAAAGGAGGACGTTTTTCCGTTGGCCCTACCATAGCATCGACGAAGGGTCTGCATCTCCTAAGAAGATTCATTTATGGCCACTACGCAGCGACATGGGGTCACCTACCAAGCTTGCAGACAATCAGGGTTTTGGGGTGAGAATGTAGAAATAAATCCCTGAATCTATGCACCCAGCACCCCACACGTGCTGCCTGGAAGTGGCTGTGTCAGAGGTGTGTGAACCAGAGTGACTCCATCTTCAGTAGGGGCTGGGTAAACTGAGGCTGAGCCCTACTGGGCTCCATTCCCAGATGGTGAAGGCATTCTAAGGCAGAGGATGAGATAAGGGGTCAGCACAAGATACAGGTCACAAAGACCCTGCTGACAAAACAGCCTGCAGTAACGGAGCCAGCCAGAACCCAGCAGCACCAAGATGGTGACAAGAGGGACCTCCGGTCATCCTCACTGCGACGCTCTCACCAGAGCCATGACAGTTTGTAAACGCCATGGCGACGTCAGGAAGCCACCCTGCATGGTCTAGAAAGGGGAGGCATGAGAAACCCACCCCTTATTTAGCATATCATCAAGGAATAACCATAAAAATGGGCAACCAGCTGCCCTCAGGGCTGCTCTGTCTATGGAATCACCATTCTTTATTCACTTATTTTATCTTTTTTCTTTCTTTTTGAGAAGGAGTCTTGCTCTGTCACCCAGACTCAAGTGCAGTAATGCGATCTCTGCTCACTGCAACCTCTACCTCCTGGGTTCAAGCAATTCTGTGCCTCAGCCTCCTGAATAGCTGGGCTTACAGGCACCTGCCACCACGCCTGGCTAATTTTTGTATTTTTTAGCAGAGATGGGGTTTCACCATGCTGGCCAGGCTGCTCTCGAACTCCTGACCTCATGATCCACCCACCTTCGCCTCCCAAAGTGCTGGGATGACAGGCGTGAGCCACCCTGCCCGGCCTATTATTTTCTTGATAAACTTGCTTTCATTTTGCACTGCGGACTCCCTGAGATCCAAGAACCCTGTCTTGGGGTCTGCATGGGGAGCTCCTATTTCCCGTAAACAGCTTTAGGTGTAGCCATGAAAGCACAGAAGCTGAAGCGCCTTACCTTGAAAAGCAGCCAGCTGAGAAGCTTCTTCACCAGACGTGTACCCCAGAATACATGTCTGTAGAGGTCCGTGTCGACCACGCCGGGGTCCACAACATTGGCCGTCACGTGGCTCCCCGTGGCCTCCAGCAGCCGCTGCAGGTGGTAGGTGAAGAGGACGAGGGCCAGCTTGCTCTGGGCGTAGGCTCCGTGGGGTGAGTAGCAGGCACTTCGGGGCAAACAGGATAAGGTGTAAGAGGCTGATGGCATTCACGCCTGAACGCTTCATCCTGACGGCATCCGTGGCTTCGGCCACGTCTACAGGCAGCCACCTCCCCTGGACCCACGTGTGGTCGCATAGTCTCTTGCCCAGTGTTCCAATGCATGTGTATTTTTCTAGTTCGTCTATTACAAACTCATTCCTTAACTGTACCGGGGTCAGAGATGTTAAATTATGTTACTAATTTATTTTTAGAGGCTCACTCTGTCCACCCAGTCGTGAATAACCCACCCCTTGTTTAGCATATCATCAGAAAATAACCATGTTCTATTTTTTTGAGATGGAGTCTCGCTCTGTCGCCCAGGCTGGAATGCAGTGGCATGATCTGGCTCACTGGAACCTCCTCCTCCCAGGTTCAAGAGATTCTCCTGCCTCAGCCTCCTGAGTAGCTGGGATTACAGGCACATGCCACAACTGCCAGCTAACTTTTGTATTTTTAGTAGAGACAGGGTTTCACTATGTTAGCCAGGCTGGTCGCAAACTCCTGACCTCATGATCCACCCACCTCAGCCTGCCAGAGATGTTATTATTTTACTTTACTTTTTTTTTTTTTTTTTTTGAGATAGAGTCTCACTCTGTCGCCCAGGCTGGAGTGCAGTGGTGTGACCTCAGCTCACTGCAACCTCTGCTTCCTGTGTTCAAGCAATTCTCTTGCCTCAGCCTCCCGAGTACCTGGGATTACAGGCGTGTGCCACCACGCCCAGCTAATTTTTGTATTTTTAGTAAAGCCGGGCTTTCACCAGGTTAGTTAGGCTGGTCTTGAATTCCTGACCTGGTGATCCACCCGCCTCAGCCTCCCAAAGTTCTGGGATTACAGGCGTGAGCCACCGTGCCCAGCCAGAGATGTTAATTTGTGTTACTATTTTTTTTTTTTTTTTTTTTTTTGAGATAGAATCTCAGTCTGTCGCCCAGGCTGGAGTGCAACGGTACAATCTCGGCTCACCACAATCTCCACCTCCTGTTTTCAAGTGATTCTCTTCCCTCAGCCTCCCAAGTAGCTGAGAGTACAGGCACTCGCCATCACACCTGGCTAATTTCTCTATTTTTAGTAGACATGAGGTTTCACCAGGTTACGCAGGCTGGTCTCGAACACCTGACCTCAGGCGATCCAGTGATTTAGACCTCCCAAAGTGCTGGGGTTACAGGCATGAACCACAGTGCCAGGACTATGTTATGAATTTTTGAAAGGGGGAGTTCTTAATTTTTTTAAATTTTGAAGTTCTAATTATTATAAATATATAATGATTGTACCTATTTACATGGCACATGTGATAAAAAATTTTCTTATTTTTGAGACAGTGTCTCTCCCTTGCCCAGGCTGGAGTACAGTGGTGCAATCATACCTCACTGTAGCCTCAAACTCTTGGGCTCAAGTGATCTTCCTGCCTCAGCCTCCAGGTCAGCTGGGAAAACAGGTGCGTATCACCACGCCCAGCTAATTTCAATTTCTTTGTAGAGATGGGGTCTAGTTTATGCTACCCTGGCTGGCCTTGAACTCCTGGCCTCAAGTGATTCTCATGCCTATATTCCCAGAACCTTGGGAAGCCAAGGCAATAGGACCCATTGACCTCAGAAGTTTGAGACCAGCTTGGGCAACAGAGCAAGACCCCACCTCTACAAAAAACTTTTTAAAAAATTAGCTGGGTGTAGGAGGAAGTATTTGTGGTCCCAGTTCCTGCGGAGGGTTAGGTAAGAGGATTGCTTGAGTCCACAAGGTCGGAGCGGCGGTGAGCCAGGTTCACTGCACGGCCCTCTAGCCTGGGCAACAGAGTGAGACCCCGATTCCAAAAGGAAAAAAACAGAACAAGGCTTGTCTCCGACCCCAAATCCGGAGACAGATTTGAGCCTGACCTCTGTGTTTTTGCTCTCCAGCCTTGCGATAAAAGAAATACCGGAAAAAAAGAAACGGTCTTTCTGAGAAGCCGGTGCCTCCGTCTTCGCCCCTGTGGATATGAGGCAGGAAGCCCATTTGCTTAATCAAAGGAACACAAGATTTTCCTCTGATATTAACGTAGCTCATATCAGCTTTTTGGGGGGTGGGGATTGATGTGCCCTCATGGCTGTTTCCCCTTATCCTTTCAACCTCAATAATTATTTTTTATAATACGAGAAAAACCATGGATGTGATTCACCCGATTAAGCATTCAGCACATCTCAGCGGAATTGCTAATGCGGCTGGATGCCCCACGTGACTGGGCCTCCCACCAGTTCAACGTCACTTGTTCATCTGGTCTCCTTTGTTTCTCTGTTTGTTTTTGAGACGAAGTCTGGCTCTCTCGCCAGGCTGGAGTGCAATGGCGCCATCTCGGCTCACTGCAACCTCCGCCTCGTGGGTTCAAGCGATTCTCCTGCCTCAGTCTCCCGAGTGGCCCGGGACTGCAGGTGTCTGTCACCACACTCACATTCCCCGTGTTCCCCGTCCCACATTCCCTGGGTTCCGTGTCCCACATTCCCCGTGTTCCCCGTCCCACATGCCCCGGGTTTCGTATCCCACATTTCCAGGGTTCCGCATTCCACATGCCCTGGGTTCGGAGTCCCACATTCCCTGGGGTCCCCGTCTCACATGCCGCAGGTTCCGCGTCCAAAATTTCCGAGGTTCCCCTTTTGACATTTCCGGGGTTCCCCATCCCACATGCCCCGGGTTCCCTGTGTTCCCCGTCCCACATGCCCCGGGTTCCCTGTGTTCCCCGTCCCACATTCCCCGGGTTCCGTGTCCCACATTCCCCGGGTTCCCGGTTCCATATTCTCCAGGGTTCCCCGTCCCACATGCCCTGGGTTCTGCGTCCCACTCCGTGCGTTCTCCTGGGTTCAACCGATTCTCCTGCCTCAGCCTCCCGAGTGGCCCGGGACTGCAGATGCCTGCCACCACACCGATATTTCCGGGGTTCCCCTTTCCACATTCCCCGTGTTCCCCGTCCCACATTGCCCGTGTTCCCTGTCCCACATGCCCCGGGTTTCGTATCCCACATTTCCGGGGTTCCGCATTCCACATGCCCCGAGTTCAGAGTCCCACATTCCCTGGGGTCCCCGTCTCACATGCCTCGGATTCCGCATCCCAAATTTCCGGGGTTCCCCTTCCCATATTCTCCGGGGTTCCCCATCCCACGTTCCCGGGTTCCCCTTCCCGCATTCCCCAGGTTCTTCGTTCCACATTCCTGGGGTTCCGTGTCCCACATTTCCGGGGCTCCCCATCCCACATTCCCCAGATTCCGCATCTCACATTCCCGGGATTCCCCTTCCCGCATTCCCTGGTTCCACGTCCCAAATTCCCAGGGTTCCCCTGCCCCCATGCCCCATGAGGCTTCCCATCCCTCATGTCCCAAGTTCTCCGTCCCGCATTCCCCGGGTTCTGCGTCCCACATTCCCCAGGTTCCGCGTCCCACATTCCCCGGATTCCCCTTCCCACATTCCCCGAGTTCCCTGACCCACATTCCCGGTGTTCCCCCGTTCCACATTCTCCAGGATTCCCCTTCCCACATGCCCCGGGTTCCACGTTCCACATTCCCTGGGTTCCCCGTCCCACATTCCCCGGGTTCCGCGTTCCACATGCCCCATGTTCCGCATCCCACATGCCCCGGGTTCCGCGTCCCACTCCGTGCGTTCTCCTGGGTTCAAGCGATTCTCCTGCCTCAGCCTCCTGAGTAGATGGGATTACAGGAGCCCAACACCACGCCCAGCTAATGTTTGTATATTTAGTAGAGATGGGGTTTCACCATCTTGGTCAGGATGATCTCTGTCTTGACCTCATCATCTGCCCGCCTCAGCCTCCCAAAGTGCTTTTTTGTCTTTTTTGAAACAGGGTCTCACTGTGTCACCAGGCTGGAGTGCAGTGGCGCGATCTTGGCTCACTGCAACCACCACCTGCCCGGTTCAAGCGATTCTCCTGCCTCAGCCTCCCGAATAGCCCAGGACTGCAAGTGACTGCACCACACCCAGCTAATTTTTTTTGTATTTTTAGCAAAGACTAGAGTTTTGCCATGTTGGCAGGCTGATCTCCAACTCCTGACCTCAAGTTAACCACCCACATCAGTCTCCCAACGTGCTGAGATTACAGGCATGAGTCACCTGTGGTCTTTGTTTTTTAGATTCTCACCCAGGCTGGAATGCAGTGGCACAACCTCTGCCTCCCGAGTTCAAGCAATTCTCGTGCCTCAGTCTCCAGAGTAGCTGGGATTACAGGCACATGCCACCATGCCGAGCTGATTTTTTTGTATTTTCAGTAGAGATGGGAGTTTTACCATGTTAGCCAGGCTGGTCTCGAACTCCTGACCTCAGGTGATCCATCCGCCCAGACCTCCTAAAGTGCTCCATTACGGGCGTGAGCCATCGTGCCCGGCCACATGTGGTCTTCGTGATGAGTCTCAAATCATAAAACACATTCGCAAAAGCAATTTCACAAATTTACCAAGCTACGAAGAATTTTCCTTACATGTAGTGAAAGGTCTGCAGTGTGCTAAGCATGTTAAATTCTTTGCATCTTGGTTCCAGCAGCTTAGAGGAACGTTTTAGTGATATCACAGGACGCAGTGATAAAAATCGATCCCATAACTGGTACACTGAGAAATGTCCCTCTCTCTCTCTGTCCCTCATAAGCTCAATCACCAGAAGCTTAGAAAACTGGCTGTTTCCAGTTATGTCCCTGTAAATATGTTCCACGTTTAATAGTGATGCCTTAGAAATACTTATTTTTTTTTGAGACGGAGTCTCATTCTGTTGCCCAGGCTGAAGTGCAGTGGTTCAATCTTGGCTCACTGCAACCTCCGCCTCCAGGGTTCGAGCGATTCTCCTGCCTCAGCCTCCTGAGTAGCTGGGACTACAGCCGCACGCCACCACACCCAGATGATTTTTGCATTTATAGTAGACACGGGGCTTCATCAGGAGAGCCAGGCTGGTCTCGAACTCCTGACGTTAGGTGATATGCCCGCCTCGGCTTCCCAAAGTGCTGGGATGACAGACATGAGCGGCTGGCCCTGGTGTTGCTTTGTCCTCTTCCTGTTATAAAATGTTCAATAGACACCGTATTTCCCAGATGAAAAGCAGAACATCACAACTACAGAGCAGACAGGAAACTATATAAAACAATTAGATACCCGCTATATTAATGTATTTATTTTTTCATAAAGTAAATGAACAAAACCAACAATTATGCCTCTGTTGGGTCTCAGAAAAGGACGCCCTAAAATGAAGAGCTTATAAGCAGCCTCAGAAGCAAACCTTTCTCTCCGACCTTCTCCCACCCACCTGTCTCTCAGACCGATTTTGCCCCAAGGAAGCCATAGAAACTAGAATCCGTCTTTCCCAACGTGGGTCCTAGAAACCGAAACACCTTTACCTCAATGCCAGCCATAAACCCTAAAAACAGAACTCTAACTTTCCCACCACCCTGAGTATATAAAAGCTGGCCATAAAGAAATTCCCTGGCCTGGCACGGTAGCTCACGTCTGTAATCGAAGCACTTTGGGAGGCTGAGGTGGGTGGATCACTTGAGGTCAGGACTTCGAGACCAGCCTGGCCAACATGGAGAAATCCTGTCTCTACTAAAAATACAAAAATTAGCCGGGCGTGGTGGCAGGTGCCTGTCATACCAGCTACTTGGGAGGCTGAGGCAGGAGAATCGCTTGAACCCGGGAGGCGGAGGTTACAGTGACCTGAGATGGCGCCACTGCACTCCAGCCTGGGCGACAGAGTGAGACTCTGGGAAAAAAAAATTAAGAGACTGGAAGAATTAAGACAAGGAAATTGAGCTGTTCAGAGCTCAAGTCCCCTCTTTGATCCAAGATAAACCGCAAACCCCCAATTACTGTCGAGATATCTTTTTAGGCAAACTTCTCCGATCTCCTCACCCCAGGGGAATGGAAAATGGGGGAAACAGGGAGTCATTAAGAGCAGGGAGGCAGAGACTGGCTTTCCTGCTGCGTCTTTTAACTGTCACGTACCAGCATTCGCTTCTCAATCTGTGGGGTTGATTGATGGGTAAGACGAATGGTTACTTTAAAAATCAGAGCATGTACCATCCAAAGGCGGATTTCTCCAGAGTAAATGGATGGTCTGTGTAATTACGGCTTTATGCGGTAGTGTGGAGAAGAGAGAACTAACATTGTTTAAAAATACACTGTGGGGGCGGGGGAAAGTCAATAAATGTCTCTACAGGAGGTGTAGAAATGAGTTGAAGAGGGCACGTAGTTTCAGCAGAGATTCCCTGGGGTGGAAGTTAGGGATAAAGCCGTATCCACACCAGAAATGGGAAAGAATGGGCCGGGCGCTGTGGCTCGCACCTGTAATCCCAGCACTTTGGGAGGCCAAGGTAGGTGGATCACCTGAGGTTGGGAGTTTGAGATCAGCCTGACCAACCTCAATGGAGAAACCCTGTCTCTACTAAAAATACAAAATTAGCCATGAGTGGTGGCAGGTGCCTGTAATCCCAGCTACTTGGGAGACTGAGGCAGGAGAATCGCTTGAACCCGGGAGGCAGAGGTTGTGGTGAGCTGACATGGTGCCATTGCACTCCAGCCTGGGCGACAAGAGTGAAACTCCATCTAAAAAACAAACAAACAAAAAATTAAATAAATAAAGAAATGGGGAAGAATGAAAGCAAATACACAGGAAGCCACAGTTGCCCATGAAGATTTCTAAATGAAACCCTCAAGACGGACAAAACTCATTGGTATTAGGCGGGGCGTGGTGGCTCATGCCTGTAATCCCGGCACTTAGGGAGGCCAAGGCAGGCAGGTGGGTTGAGCCAGGGAGTTCCAAACCAGCCTGGGCAATACAGTAAGACCTTATCTCTACGAAACATACGGAAAGTATCTGGGTGCGGTAAAGCGCAGCCGTAGACCCAGCTAGTTGGGAGGCCGAGGTGAGAGAAAATCAGTTGAGCATGCTGGGCCGACATTGCAGTCAGCCAAGATGGTGCCACTGCACTCCAGCCTGGGCCAGACATGGAGACTCTGTCAAAAACAACAAGAAATCATTAAACGCGCTTTCTTGTTGAATAAGAAGCTGGGCAAGAATCACTTGATGCTAAATCTGGCTCTTCTGAAATGGTATTTGAGTTTTCCATTTTTTTGCTTATTATATAAAGCATGACTCTCTTGTCATCAGAGGCCACGAAGACTAGGCCAGGCGCGGTGGCTCACACCTGGAATCCCAGCACTTTGGGAGGCTGAGGCAGGCGGATCACGAGGTCAGGAGTTCGAGACCACACTGGGCAACGTGGTGAAACGCTGTCTGTACTAAAAATACAAAAATCAGCTGAGCGTGCTGCTGAGTGCCTGTAATCCCAGCTACCAGGGAGGCTGAGGCAGGAGAATCGCTTGAACCTGAGAGGTGGAAGTTGTAGTGAGCCGATATCGCACCAATGTACTGCAGCCTGGTGACATGGCGAGACTTTGTCTCAAAAATAAAAGTAAAAGAAAGAAATCGTGAAGACTGAGCCGACTTTGAGTGCTGATGATAGGAAAGGGGCTGTTTCTATGTTACCGTGCGAGTACTGTAGAGTGTACACATGTAATATCTTGGTACCTCACCAGTCAGCCTCTGTAAACGGTGTCCTTTTATATGGATCAACAGGCAGTATTTGCACTCTGAGAGGCAGTGGTGTAGAAGCAGAGACAACGGAATGGTCTTATGTTCACTTCCTGTGAACACGTTGCATTGCAGTGCATTTCCGTTGCAGGAGAGGAGTGGGTAATCGCGTGGCAAATGCAATTATGGAAACTCAATCTGCTACTCGTGACGTAGTTGAACGTAGGTATTTTTCCAGTGCTCGTTAAACCTGATGACGATCACTGTTTCAATGAGTAATTATGGCTGGCATCTAATACACTGATAACAATCCTTGGTGTCTACATTGAATTTTCCCTTTGAGAGGACAAATAACTCTGGTATATTCTTTCTAGGATATCTACATTTAACATACTTGATAGCTGCCATCTACATGTAACATTCTCAACAACTGTCACCTACATGGAACATTCTCAACAACTATCACCTACATGAAACATTCCTGACAAGTATCACCTACATGGAACTTTCCCGACAACTATCACCTACATGGAAGATTCTCGACAACTATCACCTACATTTAACATTCTCAACAACTATCACCTACATGAAACATATCAATAACTATCACCTACATGGAACATTCTCGATAACTATCATCTACATTTAACATTCTTGATAACTATCATCTACATGTAACAGTCTTGATAACTATCATCTATATTTAATGTTCTTAATAACTATCATCTACATTTAACATTCTAGATAACTATCATCTACATGTAACATTCTTGAAAACTATCATGTACATGTAACATTCTTGAAAACTATCATGTACATGTAACATTCTTGACAACTATCAACCCAACTCAGAACATACTGTGAACGAAGAGACTTCTTTGAGTTTTTCCGCTAAGAGAAAAAAGACAAAACAACCCGGACATGGCATGTATCTTGTAACCGGTAGCCTCATCCAAACACCCTGATACTTTGGCTAATAGACACACAGTGAGTGTAGCAGTTGCCTGATGTGTATCTCTCAACACAGGAGGAACGTGTTAAACCTTTACTGAAATCCGAATCGCTACTGGATAGCACACTCAAAACACGTTTCACAGCTCACAGTCTATACACGATAGTTTCACCGGATGTGAAGACATGTTTAGAAACAAAATAATAAAGAAGTGACCCGAAGTTACCTAAGTTGAGAAACTCAAACCAAACCAGCCACGTTCACAGAGAGGCACTCCCATACCTACAACACCTCCATCACTGCGTCTTTAAAGGGACATCAGAGGGAAATAAAGAATTTCTTATATAAAGAATCTACGATGGCTGGATGCGGTGGCTCATGCCTGTAATCCCACCATTTTGGAAAGCTGAGGTGGGTGGATCATTTGAGGTCAGGAGTTCAAGACCAGCCTGACCAACATGGTGAAAACACATCTCTACAAAAAAATACAAAAATTAGCCAGGCGTGGTGGTGGTGCCTGTAATTCCAAGCACTCGGGAAGCTGAGACAGGAGAATTGCTTCAATCCAGGAGGCGGAGGTTGCAGTGAGCTGAGATCACGCCACTGCACTCCAGCATGGCTGCCTGTTGGATCCCAAGAGCAAAACTCCATCTCAAATAAAATAAAACATAACAAATTTAAGGGTCTCACAGGAAAGGAATCTTAAAGATTAGAAGGTATGTTGGGAGATATGTGACCCTTTTTTTTTTTTTTGAGAGGTTGTCTTGCGCTGTCACTCAGGCTGGGCTGGAGTGCAGTGGCTCGATCTTGGCTCACTGCAACCTCCCCTCCCTGGTTCAAGCGATTCTCCTGCCTCAGCCTCCCAAGTAGCTGGGATTGCAGGCAACTGCCACCTAGCCTGGTTGATTTTTTGTAGAGATGGGATTTCGCCATGTTGGCCAGGCTGTTCTCGAACTCCTGACCTCAAGGGATCTCTCGCCTCTTCTGGAACTTTGTTTTCAATAGCTCATGCCTGGGAGGAAATACAGACACTGTCTACAGACACTCTTCATGCATGATTTAATGACTGTAGCAGAAGGGACTGAGTCAAATGTCAGTAGTTGCACTGCACACAGATCAAACACGGAGCTGAAGTTCCTGAACTGTGAGTGTGAGACCCAATCTAGATGCTGAAGTAAAGCATAGTATCCCAGTGACTAGAGAAGCTAGGCGGGAGGATCGCTTGAGGCCAGGAGTTCAAGACCAGCCTGGGCAACACCGCGAGATCCTGTCTCTACAAAGTATTTAATAATTAGCTGGGTGTGGTGGTGCACATCTGAACTCTCAGCTACTGGGAGGTGAAGCAGGAGGACCACTTGAGGCCAGGAGTTCAAGACCAGCCTGGGCAACATAGCCAGACCCTGTCTCTACAAATAAAATTATAAAAACCAGGTGGGCATCGTGGCACACACCTGTAGCACCAGCTACATGGGAAACCGAGGTAGGAGGATCATTTGAGGTGGGGAGGTCAAGGCTGCAGTGAGCAAATGATGCCACTGCACTCCAGCTTGGGTGAAGGAGCAAGACCGTTTATAAAAAAACAAACAAACAAAAAAGCAATTCCTCCTCTACTCATCAATAAATTAAATAATGAATAGTTGATATGTTGAAGTTTTTTTCTGCTTGTAATTGGAGCTACTGTAAAAACAGGAGTGTTTGTTTCCTGGCAACAGGACTTCCCGGCACCTCGTGCAATTGACGGACCTTGTGCAGAGATACTCTCTACTGTCATTTCTTAACAGGAACATGCATCGGGTGGTGGACAAAGTAGAAATAACGTTAACGGAAATAATCCACGAATGTTTATCCCCGACCACCAAATATAACATTTTTTTTTTCGAGATGAAGTCTTGCTCAGATGCCCAGGCTGCACATGCCCCGGGTTCAGAGTCCCACATTCCCTGGGGTCCCGTCTCACATGCCGTGGGTTCCGCGGCCGAAATTTCTGGGGTTCCCCGTCCCACATTCCCCGGGTTCCGTATCCTACATTCCCAGGATTCCCCTTCCCGCATTCCCCAGGTTCTTCGTCCCACATTCCCAGGGTTCCGCGTCCCACATTTCCGGGGTTCCCCTTCCCACATTCCCCGGGTTTCGCATTCCCCGTGTCCCGCATTCCCCGGGTTCCCCGTCCCACATTCCCCGGGTTCTACATCCCACATTCCTGGGATTCCCCTTCCTGCATTCCCCAAGTTCTCCGTTCCACATTCCTGGGGTTCCGCGTCCCACATTCCCAGGGTTCCCCTTCCCGCATTCCGCCAGTTCCCCTTCCCACATGCCCCGCGTTCCCGTCCCACATTCCCCAGGGTTCCTCTTCCCTCATTCCCCGGGTTCCCCTTAACACATTCCTCGGGTTTCCGTCTCATATGCCCCGGGTTCCCTGTTTTCCCCATCCCACATCCCCTGGGTTCCGCATCCCACATGACCCGGGTTTGGAGTCCCACATTCCCTGGGGTCCCGTCTCACATGCCGTGGGTTCCACATCCGAAATTTCTGGGGTTCCCCGTCCCACATGCCCTGGGTTCCCCGTGTTCCCCTTCCCACATTCCCCGGGTTCCCCGTCCCACATTACCGGGGTTCCGCATCCCACATGCCCCAGGTTCCCGGTCCCACATGCCCCGGGTTCCGCGTCCCACATTCCCGGGGTTCCGCGTCCCACATTCCCCGGGTTCCGTATCCTACATTCCCGGGATTCCCCTTCCTGCATTTCCCAGGTTCTTCGTCCCACATTCCCGGGGTTCCCCTTCCCACACTCCTCGTTCCACGTCCCACATTTCCGGGGTTCCCCTTCCCACGTTCCCCGGGTTCCCAGTCCCACATGCACCAGGTTCCACGTTCCACATTCCCTGGGTTCCCTGCCCCACATGCCCCGGGTTCCCCGTGTTTCCCATCCCACATTCCCCTGGTTCCCCATCCCACATGCCCCATGTTCTGCATCCCACATTCCCAGGGTTCCCCGTCCCACATTCCCCGGGTTCTGCATCCCATATGCCCCGGGTTCCCCTTCCCACATGCCCCGGGTTCCCCGTCCCACATTCCCCGGTTTCTCCTTCCCACATTCCCGGTGTTCCCCGTCCCACATGCCCCGGGTTTCCCGTCCCGCATTCTCCGGGTTTCCCGTCCCGCATTCCCGGGGTTCCGCATTCCACATTCCCAGTGTTCCCCGTCCCACATGCCTCGGGTTCCACGTTCCACATTCCCCGGGTTCCGCGTCCCACATGCCCCGGGTTCCTCGTCCCACTCCGTGGGTTGCTCAGTGACTGCTGTCTGCAGCACGTGCTGCTGGCTGTGCCGAGACCCCTCCTCCCTCTCCCTCCTCCCTCCCGCCAGGCCCTCCTGCACAGCAGACACCCCACACACGCCTGTAGCCCCAAGCGGCCGTCATGGAAGGCTTGCCCCCCACGCGCCCAGCCCTGCCTCAGGCCTGGGGTTAGGGAAACCGGGCATGGCAGAGCTGTTCTTCTTGCTAGGGGGTCCCAGGTAAATCCTTCAGCATGGAGCCAGAGGCAGGAGGTCTACGCGGTCCTGCAGGGAGAGCTGATGGCAAGGATGCATGGAGCATCACACTCTGAGCACCTCTGCCCAGCAGACACAGGGAGCACCGTCCCCAGAGCACCGGTGTCCAGCAGATGCAGGGAGCATCACTGCCCAGCAGACACAGGGAGCACTGTCCACAGAGCACCACTGTCCAGCAGACACAGGGAGCACTACCCCCCAGAGCACTGCTGTCCAGCAGATGCATGGAGCATCACTGTCCAGCAGACACAGGGAGCACTGTCCCCAGAGCAACTATCACCTACATGTAACATTCTTGACAACTATCACCTACATGTAACATTCTTGACAACTATCACCTACATGTAACATTCTTGACAACTATCACCTACATGTAACATTCTTGACAACTATCACCTACATGTAACATTCTTGACAACTATCACCTACATGTAACATTCTTGATAACTATCACCTACATGTAACATTCTTGATAACTATCATCTACATGTAACATTCTTGATAACTATCGCCTACATGTAACATTCTTGACAACTATCATCTACATGTAACATTCTTGACAACTATCGCCTACATGTAACATTCTTGATAACTATCGCCTACATGTAACATTCTTGACAACTATCATCTACATGTAACATTCTTGACAACTATCGCCTACATGTAACATTCTTGATAACTATCGCCTACATGTAACATTCTTGACAACTATCATCTACATGTAACATTCTTGACAACTATCATCTACATGTAACATTCTTGATAACTATCATCTACATTTAACATTCTTGATAACTATCGCCTACATTTAACATTCTTGATAACTATCATCTACATGTAACATTCTTGACAACTATCATCTACATGTAACATTCTTGACAACTATCATCTACATGTAACATTCTTGATAACTATCATCTACATGTAACATTCTTGATAACTATCGCCTACATGTAACATTCTTGACAACTATCATCTACATGTAACATTCTTGATAACTATCGCCTACATGTGACATTCTTGACAACTATCATCTACATGTAACATTCTTGACAACTATCATCTACATGTAACATTCTTGATAACTATCGCCTACATGTAACATTCTTGATAACTATCGCCTACATGTAACATTCTTGACAACTATCATCTACATGTAACATTCTTGACAACTATCATCTACATGTAACATTCTTGATAACTATCATATACATGTGACATTCTTGACAACTATCGCCTACATACATGTAACATTTTTGACAACTATCGCCTACATGTAACATTCTTGACAACTATCCCCTACATGTAACATTCTTGATAACTATCGCCTACATGTAACATTCTTGACAACTATCGCCTACATGTAACATTCTTGATAACTATCATCTACATGTAACATTCTTGACAACTATCATCTACATGTAACATTCTTGATAACTATCATCTACATGTAACATTCTTGATAACTATCGCCTACATGTAACATTCTTGATAACTATCGCCTACATGTAACATTCTTGACAACTATCGCCTACATGTAACATTCTTGATAACTATCGCCTACATTTAACATTCTTGATAACTATCATCTACATGTAACATTCTTGACAACTATCATCTACATGTAACATTCTTGACAACTATCATCTACATGTAACATTCTTAATAACTATCGCCTACATGTAACATTCTTGACAACTATCGCCTACATACATGTAACATTCTTGACAACTATCGCCTACATGTAACATTCTTGATAACTATCGCCTACATGTAACATTCTTGACAACTATCATCTACATGTAACATTCTTGACAACTATCATCTACATGTAACATTCTTGATAACTATCATCTACATTTAACATTCTTGATAACTATCGCCTACATGTAACATTCTTGACAACTATCATCTACATGTAACATTCTTGACAACTATCATCTACATGTAACATTCTTGATAACTATCATCTACATGTAACATTCTTGATAACTATCGCCTACATGTAACATTCTTGACAACTATCATCTACATGTAACATTCTTGATAACTATCGCCTACATGTGACATTCTTGACAACTATCATCTACATGTAACATTCTTGACAACTATCATCTACATGTAACATTCTTGATAACTATCGCCTACATGTAACATTCTTGATAACTATCGCCTACATGTAACATTCTTGACAACTATCATCTACATGTAACATTCTTGACAACTATCATCTACATGTAACATTCTTGATAACTATCATATACATGTGACATTCTTGACAACTATCGCCTACATACATGTAACATTTTTGACAACTATCGCCTACATGTAACATTCTTGACAACTATCCCCTACATGTAACATTCTTGATAACTATCGCCTACATGTAACATTCTTGACAACTATCGCCTACATGTAACATTCTTGATAACTATCATCTACATGTAACATTCTTGACAACTATCATCTACATGTAACATTCTTGATAACTATCATCTACATGTAACATTCTTGATAACTATCGCCTACATGTAACATTCTTGATAACTATCGCCTACATGTAACATTCTTGACAACTATCGCCTACATGTAACATTCTTGATAACTATCGCCTACATTTAACATTCTTGATAACTATCATCTACATGTAACATTCTTGACAACTATCATCTACATGTAACATTCTTGACAACTATCATCTACATGTAACATTCTTGATAACTATCGCCTACATGTAACATTCTTGACAACTATCGCCTACATACATGTAACATTCTTGACAACTATCGCCTACATGTAACATTCTTGATAACTATCGCCTACATGTAACATTCTTGACAACTATCATCTACATGTAACATTCTTGACAACTATCATCTACATGTAACATTCTTGATAACTATCATCTACATTTAACATTCTTGATAACTATCGCCTACATTTAACATTCTTGATAACTATCATCTACATGTAACATTCTTGACAACTATCATCTACATGTAACATTCTTGACAACTATCATCTACATGTAACATTGTTGATAACTATCATCTACATGTAACATTCTTGATAACTATCGCCTACATGTAACATTCTTGACAACTATCATCTACATGTAACATTCTTGATAACTATCGCCTACATGTGACATTCTTGACAACTATCATCTACATGTAACATTCTTGACAACTATCATCTACATGTAACATTCTTGATAACTATCGCCTACATGTAACATTCTTGATAACTATCGCCTACATGTAACATTCTTGACAACTATCATCTACATGTAACATTCTTGACAACTATCATCTACATGTAACATTCTTGATAACTATCATATACATGTGACATTCTTGACAACTATCGCCTACATACATGTAACATTCTTGACAACTATCGCCTACATGTAACATTCTTGACAACTATCCCCTACATGTAACATTCTTGATAACTATCGCCTACATGTAACATTCTTGACAACTATCGCCTACATGTAACATTCTTGATAACTATCATCTACATGTAACATTCTTGACAACTATCATCTACATGTAACATTCTTGATAACTATCATCTACATGTAACATTCTTGATAACTATCGCCTACATGTAACATTCTTGATAACTATCGCCTACATGTAACATTCTTGACAACTATCGCCTACATGTAACATTCTTGATAACTATCGCCTACATTTAACATTCTTGATAACTATCATCTACATGTAACATTCTTGACAACTATCATCTACATGTAACATTCTTGACAACTATCATCTACATGTAACATTCTTGATAACTATCATATACATGTAACATTCTTGACAACTATCGCCTACATACATGTAACATTCTTGATAACTATCGCCTACATGTAACATTCTTGACAACTATCGCCTACATGTAACATTCTTGACAACTATCGCCTACATGTAACATTCTTGATAACTATCATCTACATGTAACATTCTTGACAACTATCATCTACATGTAACATTCCTGACAACTATCATCTACATGTAACATTCTTGATAACTATCATCTACATGTAACATTCTTGATAACTATCGCCTACATGTAACATTCTTGACAACTATCATCTACATGTAACATTCTTGACAACTATCATCTACATGTAACATTCTTGATAACTATCATCTACATGTAACATTCTTGATAACTATCGCCTACATGTAACATTCTTGACAACTATCGCCTACATGTAACATTCTTGACAACTATCATCTACATGTAACATTCTTGACAACTATCATCTACATGTAACATTCTTGATAACTATCATCTACATGTAACATTCTTGATAACTATCATCTACATGTAACATTCTTGATAACAATCGCCTACATGTAACATTCTTGACAACTATCATCTACATGTAAGATTCTTGACAACTATCATCTACATGTAACATTCTTGATAACTATCATCTACATGTAACATTCTTGATAACTATCGCCTACATGTAACATTCTTGACAACTATCGCCTACATGTAACATTCTTGACAACTATCATCTACATGTAACATTCTTGACAACTATCATCTACATGTAACATTCTTGATAACTATCATCTACATGTAACATTCTTGACAACTATCGCCTACATGTAACATTCTTGACAACTATCCCCTACATGTAACATTCTTGACAACTATCCCCTACATGTAACATTCTTGACAACTATCATCGACATTTAACGTTGTTGACAGCTATCACCTACATGGAACATTCTTGACAACTATCATCTACACTGCACTCCAGCCTGGGTGCTTGATGTATACCAAGAGCAAAACTCCATCTCAAATAAAATAAAATACAACAAATTTAAGGGTCTCACAGGAAAGAAGATATGTTGGGAGATACGTGTCCCGTTTTTTTTGTTGTTGTTGTTTTGTTTTGTTTTTTGAGAGGTTGTCTTGCGCTGTCACTCAGGCTGGACTGGAGTGGACTGGCTCGATCTTGGCTGACTGCAACCTCCCCTCCCTGGTTCAAGCAGTTCTCCTGCCTCAGCCTCCAAAGTAGCTGGGGTTGCAGGTGTCCACGACCAAGGTGGGCTGATTTTTTGTAGAGATGGGGTTTCACCATGTTGGCCAGGCTATTCTCGAACTCCTGACCTCAAGTGATCTCTCGCCTCTTGTGGAACTTTTCTTTTCTTTTTTTTTTTCTTTTTGAGACGGAGTTTCGCTCTTGTTACCCAGGCTGGAGTGCAATGGCGCGATCTCAGCTCACCAGAACCTCCACCTCCTGGGTTCAGGCAATTCTCCTGCCTCAGCCTCCCGAGTAGCTGGGACTACAGGCACGCGCCACCATACCCAGCTAGTTTTTTGTATTTTTAGTAGAGACGGGGTTTCACCATGTTGACCAGGATAGTCTCTATCTCTTGACCTCATGATCCACCCGCCTCAGCCTCCCAAAGTGCTGGGATTACAGGCTTGAGCCACCGCACCTGGCCAGAACTTTGTTTTCAATAGCTCATGCCTGGGAGGAAATACAGACACTATCCACATTCTTCATTCATGGTTTCATGACTGTAGCAGAAGAGACTGAGTCAAATGGCAGCAGGCGCACTGCACACAGATCAAACATGGACCCGAAGTTCCTAAACTGTGAGTGTGAGACCCAATCTAGATGACGACGTAAAGCATAGTATCCCAGTGACTAGAGAAGCTAGGCGGGAGGATCGCTTGAGGCCAGGAGTTCAAGACCAGCCTGGGCAACATGGCGAGATCCTGTCTCTACACAGTATTTAAAAATTAGCTGGGTGTGGTGGTGCACATTTGCACTCCCAGCTACTGGGAGGTGAAGCAGGAGAATCACTTGAGGCCAGGAGTTCAAGACCAGCCTGGGTAACATGGCGAGATCCTGTCTCTACACAGTATTTAAAAATTAGCTGGGTGTGGTGGTGCACATTTGCGCTCCCAGCTACTGGGAGGTGAAGCAGGAGAATCACTTGAGGCCAGGAGTTCAAGACCAGCCTGGGCAACATAGCCAGACCCTGTCTCTACAAATAAAATTATATTAAAAAAAAATAGGTGGGCATGGTGGCACACACCTGTAGCACCAGCTACATGGGAAACTGAGGTAGGAGGATCATTTGAGGCGGGGAGGTCGAGGCTGCAGTGAGCAAATGATGCCACTGCACTCCAGCTTGGGTGACAGAGCAAGACTGTTTATCAAAAAAAAAAAAAAAAAAAAAAAGTAATTCCTCCTCTACTCATCAATAAATTAAATAATGAATAGTTGATATGTTGAACTTTTTTCTGCTTGTAATTGGAGCTACTGTAAAAACAGGAGTGTTTGTTTCCTGGCAACAGGACTTCCCGGCACGTCGTGCAATTGACGGACCTTGTGCAGAGATACTCTCTACTGTCATTTCTTAACAGGAACATGCATCGGGTGGTGGACAAAGTAGAAATAACATTAACGGAAATAATCCCTGACCACCAAATATAACTTTTTTTTTTTCCGAGATGGAGTCCTGCTCAGACGCCCAGGCTGCAGAGCAGCGGCGTGATCTTGGCTCACTGAAACCACCACCTCCCGGGTCCAAGTGGTCCTCCCGTCTCAGCCTCCCAAGTAGCTGGGATTATAGGCACCCACCATCGTGCCTGGCTAATGTTTTGTTTTCTTTTAGTGGAGACAGGGTTTCACCATGTTGGCCAGGCTGGTCTTAACTGCTGACCTCAGGTGATCTGCTGCCTTGGCCTCCTGAAGTGCTGGGATTACAGGTGTCAGCCACCAGAGCCGGCCATAACTTAACTTTGTAACCAAGCTACTCATTTCTTCAAGAGTCAGTTGCATTAGTTACAAACAATTCTCAATATATTCTGTCCACCTATTCCATTCATTTTGTTGTTGTTGTTGAGATGAAGTCTTGCTCTGTCACACAGGTCAGAGTGCAATGGCACGATTTCAGCTGGTTGCAACCTCTGCCTCCTGGGTTCAAGCAATTCTCCTGCCTCAGCCTCCCCAGTAGCTGGGATTACAGATGCCCACCACCACGCCCGGCTAATTTTTGTAATTTTAGTAGACGGGGTTTCACCATGTTGGCCAGGCTGGTCTCAAACTCCTGACCTCAGGTGATCTGCCCGCCTCGGCCTTCCAAAATTCTTCCCACTGACATTTATTTCACCACAGGGATGAGCCCAGTGGTTCTCTCATGCGTAAAACTCCCTTGGATTTTTGGAATACGTGACAATACTGTGATTTATTCGTTCACAGGAATGCTAATTTTCCAAGCCAGGAAATCAATTTTGGCAATTAACACTAATTACTGGCAGTGATTTTATCAGGTGAAAGCCAACAACCACATCTTTCATACAAAAAGTAAGTGGCATATTTTAAATTCAAGAGTTTCTCACATTTTAGCATCAGAATTCCCTGAAGACTGTCTCTTCATCAACCCCTGCTCTCCAAAATTTGGGTTCAGCAGATGTGGGGTATGGCCTGAGAATGCCGAGCATCTCTGCGGCAAACGCTTTCCCTCTTGATACTGATTTTGCTGGTCTAGGAGAGAGTCGTGTGAAAGCCTGATTCTCAACTGTGTCAACCCTTTGGGTAAACATTAAACAGAATGATAGAATTAAAGGCCTGCTGGCCGGTCAGGATTCATTTTACATAATCAGACTGGAGAAGCCAAAGAAGAGACCAGGAAACGAAAAGCAATGTGGGTTTCATGTCTCAAAAAAAAAAAAAAAAAAAAAAAAATGGTGGAAGTGGCCGGGCGCGGTGGCCCAGGCATTAATCCCAGCACTTTGGGAAGCTGAGGCGGGCAGATCGCCTGAGGTCAGGAGTTCTAGACCAGCCTAACCAACATGGTGA
Source organism: Callithrix jacchus (assembly GCF_049354715.1). Lineage (NCBI taxonomy): Eukaryota > Metazoa > Chordata > Mammalia > Primates > Cebidae > Callithrix > Callithrix jacchus. The sequence continues at coordinate 2,276,602 of NC_133524.1, forward strand.
AACCCCATCTCTACTAAAAATACGAAAATTAGTAGAAACGCTGTCTCTACTAAAAATACAAAAAATATGAGCGATGCTCTCAAAACCTTTTTTTAATATCTAGGTGCTTTTATAGGAAGAACAACTCTCCTATCAATTGCAGTTGGTAAGATAACCTTTCTGAGGTTTCTTACGTGATGATGATGCTCAATTTCTATTAAGTGCATGAACTTGGTTTGTAACATCTAAATGCTTTAGAAAGTAGCTGTCATTTCCGTTGGGTGGGGTTGTTCTGGATCTGATCTGCTCCCCTTCATTATTTAAAACAGAGATTGTGGTCGGGCGCGGAGACTCAGGCCTGTCATTCCAGCACTTTGGGAGGCTGAAAGGGGAGAATCGCCTGAGGTCGGGAGTTCGAGCCCAGCCTGGAAAACACGGAGAAACCCCATCTCTACTAAAAATACAAAAATTAGCCTGACGTGGTGGCGGGCACCTGTGTTCTACCTACTCGGGGGACTGAGGCAGGAGAATCGCTTGAACCCAGGAGGTGGAGGTTGCAGTGAGCTGAGATGGCGCCATTGCACTCCAGCCTGGGTGACAGTGCGAGACTCTGCCTCAAAAAATAAATAAATGACACCGAGATTGTTCTGAGCCCCAATATCGGCCCCAAAGTGAGCTCCGGAATGACAGACAGGCGGCCCTCCACCAATACGGTAGGAGGAAGGGCTGTTGCTGCTGCCTTTGGCGAGCAGAAATACCTGACAAGCAGGTCACATCCCCGGGTCCCGCATCGCACATTCCTGGGGTTTCCCTTCCCGCATTCTCCGGGTTCCGTGTCCCAAAGTCCCCGGGTTTCCCGTCCCAGATTCCCCGGGTTTCGTATCCCATGTTTCCGGGACTCCCCTTCCCGCATTCCCCGCGTTCTCCGTTCCACATTCCCGGGTTCCCCGACCCACATGCCCCTGGTACCCTGTCCCACATTCCCCGGGTTCCGCGTCCCACATTCCCGGGGTTCCCCTTCCCGTGTTCCCCGGGTTTTCTGTCCCACGTTCCTGGGGTTCCATGTTCCACATTTCCCGGGTCCCCCTTCCTACATGCCCCGGGTTCCCCGTCCCACATTCCCAGGGTTCCGCGTCCCACATGCCCCGGGTTCCCGTCCCGCATTCCCGGGGCTCCCTGTCCCTCATTCCCCGGGTTCCCCTTCCCGGATTCCCCAGGTTCCCGTCCCACATGCCCCGGGTTCCCCGTCCCACATTCCCCTGTTCCCCGGGATCTCCATCCCATGTTCCACGGGTTCCGCTTCCCACATTCCCCGGGTTCCCCGTCCCTCATTCCCGAGGTTCCCCTTGCCACATTCCCCGGGTTTCCGTCCCACATGCCCCGGGTTCCCCGTCCCACATTCCCCGTGTTCCGCGTCCCACATTCTCGGGGTTCCCCTTCCCGCGTTCCCCGGGTTCCCCATCCCACATTCCCGGGGTTCCGCATCCCACATTTCCCGGGGTTCTGCATCCCACATTTCCCGGATTCCTCATCCCACATGCCCCGGTTCCCCTTCCCTTATTCCCCGGGTTCCCCGTCCCACATGCCCCGGGGTCCCGTCCTGCATTCCCGGGGCTCCCCGTCCCGCATTCCCCGGGTTCCCCTTCCCGCCTTCCCCGGGGCTCCCCGTCCTTCATTCCCCGGGTTCCCCGTCCCACATTCCCCGGGTTCCTGTCCCACATGCCCCGGGGTCCCATCCTGCATTCCCGGGGCTCCCCGTCCCGCATTCCCCGGGTTCCCCTTCCCGCATTCCCCGGGGCTCCCCGTCCTTCATTCCCCGGGTTCCCCGTCCCTCATTCCCCGGGTTCCCCGTCCCACATTCCCCGGGTTCCTGTCCCACATGCCCCGGGTTCCGCGTCCCACATTCCCGGGGTTCTGTTTTCCACATTCTCGTGGCACAATGGCTAGTGAGGGTCCCCTTCCTGCAGTCCGGGAAGTAAAAACTGCGTGTCTGAAAGATCCTCTGTCTCAGGGCTGATTTTCTTTGCAGCACTGAGTATCTATTTCCAACACTGTCATCTCTCAAATTCATAGGTTAAAGCCTGAACTCCGAGGACCTCAGAGTGTTAGGATGTTTAAAGAGGTAATTTGGGTAAAATGAGGTCATCAATATGGGCTCTAATCTGATATGAATGTTGCTGCACCAGGAGAGGGATTAAGACCCAGACATGCTTCCTGCCTCCCAGATCCTCTAGGGATGGACGGACTTCTCCTTCAGCGTCTGTGTCTCCTGTCTCTTAAAAGGACACGTATCATTGCCTGTAGGGGCCTTCTTATACCGAGAACAAGGTTGGAAGAGTTCATATTATGTGTTCACTTCACTGGAGCATGGGGTGCCTAGGTGTTCGATTGAACGTTACTCTGGGGTATCTGTAAGGGTGGAAGGGAGGATCCTTCCGGCCTCCCCGAGGTCTGGGGGCTCCAGCATCCCTGGGCTTGTGGCCGCAGCACTCCACTCTGTGCCTCTGTCCCCACGTGGCCTTCTCAAGGGTCTGCTATAATGACCTCGTCTTGACTTAATTCCATCTGCAAAGACCCTATTGCTAAATTAGGTCCCAGTCAGAGGTATTTGGAGTTAGGACGCTAGAAATAGAAATTCCATTTGACCCAGCAATCCCATTACTGGGTATATATACAAAGGACTATAAATCATTCTACTATAAGGACACATGCACACGAATATTCACTGCAGCACAGTTTACAATAGCAAAGACCTGGAACCAACCCAAATGCCCATCGATGATAGACTGGACAGGGAAAATGTGGCACATATACACCATGGAATATTATGCAGCCATCAAAAACGATGAGTTCGTGTCCTTTTTAGGGACATGGATGAATCTGGAAACCATCATTCTCAGCAAACTGACACAAGGACAGAAAATCACACAGCGCATGTTCTCACTCATAGGCGGGTGTCGAACAGTGTGAACACATGGATACAGGGAGGGGAGCGTCACACACTGGGGTCTGTTGGGGGGAATAGGGGAGAGACAGTGGGGGGTGGGGAGTTGGGGAGAGATAGCATGGGGAGAAATGCCAGATATAGGTGAAGCGGAGGAAGGCAGCAAATCACACTGCCACGTGTGCACCTATGCAACTGTCCTGCATGTTCTTCACATGTACCCCAAAACCTAAAATGCAATAAAATTATATATAAGTATATATAAAAAATTTTAGTATATACTATTATATATTATATAATCGTTATATAATTCTATGTAATATATATATATATATATCTATATATAGATATATATATATATAGAGAGAGAGAGAGAGAGTGAGTTAATGGCAGCTGGGGGCAGTGGCTCAAACCTGTAATCCCAGCATTTTGGGAGGCCGAGGCGGGTAGATTATTTGAGGTCAGGACTTTGAGGTCAGCGTAGTCCACATGATGAAGCCTCGTCTCTACTAAAAACACAAAATTTAGCCAGGCATCGTGGTGAGTGTCTAATCCCAGCTACTTGGGAGGCTGAGGTGAGAGAATTCCTGGAACCCGGGAGGCGGAGGCTGCAGTGAGCCGAGATGGCGCCATTGCACTCCAGCCTGGGTAATAGAGCAAAACTTCACCTCAAAAAGAAAAAAAAAAAAGAGTGAATGGCATATGAATGAAGCCCTCAAAGCCTTTCTTCAATATCTAGGTGCTTTTATAGGAAGAACAACTCTCCTATCAATTGCAGTTGGTAAGATAACCTTTCTGAGGTTTCTTACGTGATAATGATGCTCGATTTCTATTAAGTGCACGAATCTGCTTCGTAACATCTAAATGCTTTAGAAAGTAGCTGTCATTTCCGTTGGGTGGGTTTGTTCTGGATCTGATCTGCTCCCCTTCATTATTTAAAACAGAGATTGTGGTCATCCCAGCACTTTGGGAGGCGGAAAGGGGAGGATCGCCTGAGGTCGGGAGTTCGAGACCAGCCTGGCTAACACGGAGAGACCCCATCTCTACTAAAAATACAAAATTAGCCGGGCGTGGTGACGGGTGCCTGTAATCCCAGGTACTCGGGAGACTGAGGCAGGAGAATAGCTTGAACCCGGGAGGCGGAGGCTGCAGTGAGCCGAGATGGCGCCATTGCACTCCAGCCTGGGCGACAGTGCGAGACTCTGTCTCAAAAAAAAAAAAAAAAAAAAAAGACACCGAGATTGTTCTGAGCCCGAATATCAGCCCCAAAGTGAGCTCCGGAATGACAGGCAGGCGGCCCTCCACCAATACGGTAGGAGGAAGGGCTGTTGCTGTTGCCTTTGGCGAGCAGGAATACCCGAAAAGCAGGTCACATGCCCTGGTCCCGCGTCCACATTCTGGGGGTTCCCCTTCCCGCATTCGCCAGGTTCCCCGTCCCAGATTCCCGGGGTTCCCCTTCCCAGGTTCACCAGGTTCCGCGTCCCAAATTCCCCAGTTCCCTGTCCCACATTCCCCGGGTTCTGCATCCCACATTCCCGGGCTTCCGCTCCCACATTTCCGGAGTTCCCCTTCCCGCATTCCCTGGGTTCTCTGTCTCACATTCCCCGGGTCCCGCATCACACATTCCCGGGGTTCCCCTTCCCACATTCACCGGGTTCCCCGTCCCACATTCCCCAGGTTCCCCGTCCCACATGGCCCGGGTTTCGCATCCCAGATTTCCGGGGTTCCGCATCCCACATGCCCTGGGTTCCCTGTCCCACTCCGTGCGTTGCTCAGTGACTGTTGTCTGCAGCACGTGCTGCTGACTGTGCTGAGACCCCTCCTCCCTCCTCCCTCCTCCCTCCTCCCTCCCGCCAGGCCCTCCTGCACAGCAGGCACCACACACATGCCTGGAGCCCCGAGCGGCGGTCACGGAAGACTTGCCCCCCACGCGCCCAGCCCTGCCTCAGGCCTGGGGTTAGGGAATCCAGGCATGGCAGGGCTGTTCTTGCTAGGGGGTCCCAGGTAAATCCTTCAGCATGGAGGCCGAGGCACGAGGTCTACGCGGTCCTGCAGGGAGAGCTGATGGCAAGGATGCATGGAGCATCACACTCTCAGCACCTCTGCCCAGCGGACACAGGGAGCACGGTCCCCAGAGCAACACTGCCCAGCAGACACAGGGAGCACTGTCCCCAGAGCACCACTGTCCAGCAGACACAGGGAGCACTGTCCCCAGAGCACCACTGTCCAGCAGATGCACGGAGCACCACTGCCCAGCAGACACAGGGAGCATTGTCCCCAGAGCACCGCTGTCCAGCAGATGCACGGAGCACCACTGCCCAGCAGACACAGGGAGCACTGTCCCCAGAGCACCGCTGTCCAGCAGATGCATGGAGCACCACTGCCCAGCAGACACAGGGAGCACTGTCCCCAGAGCACCAGTGTCCAGCAGATGCAGGGAGCCCTGTCCCTAGAGCAACCGTGTCCAGCCGATGCAGGCAGCACCACACCCCACAGACACAGGGAACCAGTAACTTTTAACCCCCCTGGGACAGATGCTGTTATGACTATTCACACGGTGCACCCACCTGCTCTGAAGGTCGTCCATGTTCAGCTCAGCAACGTAATGGGTGGCGGAGGAGACAGTGACCACCCTCGCACTGTGGCCAGGGGACCCTGACTCTCTCAGGGTATCCAGGAGAAGGTTGGTCAGCAAGAAGTGCCCCAGGTAGTTCAGGCCGAAATGTTCCTCAAATCCATCTCTGGTTTTCCTCTGAGGGACCATCATCACCCCAGCTACACAAGAGGGAATATCAGAGGGAGTTAGACTGGGGAGACAGTGGAGAAATCTCAATGACGGATTCCCAGGATGCACAAATGCCCCAGGACGTTGGAGGGCGGGGTCTGGAGCTGGCTGCTGTGACTTCCTCCTGAGCCCGTTTCCTGCTTTCTATGTGGTGGGGAACATTCTAGAAGATCACTGAAGTCCCTCCCTGCTTTCCATCTCTGCATCTCTATGCCTTGAGTTTAAAAACAATAGCCACAACAGGGTGCAGGTGCTCACGTCTGTATCCCAGCACTTTCTGAGGTGGGTGGATCACCTGAAGTTGGGAGTTCAAGGCCAGCCTGACCAACATGGACAAACTCCATCTCTACTTTAAAAATACAAAAATTAGCGGGGCATGGTGACATATGCCTGTAATCCCAGCTACTTGGGAGGCTGAGGCAGGAGAATAGCTTGAACCCAGGAGGCGACGGTTGTGGCGAGCTGAGATGACACCATTGCAATCCAGCCTTGGCAACAAGAGCAAAACTCTGTCTCAAAAAAAGGAAAAAAAAAAAAAAGCCACAATGATAATGCAGTAACACACACACAGAGAGAATTTTCCAAGTCACCAAATGGGTTCCCCTGGACAATTAATAATTCTGGGAGGCTGGGTGCGGTGGCTCACACATGTAATCCCAGCCTTTGGGCAAGTGAAGAGGACACATCACTTGAGGTCAGGAGTTTGAGACCAGCCTGGGCAACATAGTGAAACACTTTCTGTACCAAAAATGCAAAAAGTTAGCTGGCTGTGGTGGTGCTTGTCTATAGTCCCAGCTACTCAGGAGGCTGAGGTGAGAGGATTGCTTGGGCCCAAGAGGCAGAGGTTGCCTGAGCTGAGATTGAGCCACTGCACTGCAGCCTGGGCGACAGAGATCCTGTCTCCAGAAATAAAAATGTGGACAAGAATATGGCGGCACCGTTCACAGTAGCAAAGACCTGAAACCAACCCAAATGCCCATCAGTGATAGACTGAATAAAGAAAATGTGGCACACGGACACCATGGAATACTATGAAGCCATGAAAAAGGATGAGTTCATGTCCTTTGCAGAGGCATGGATGATGCTGGAAACCATCATTCTCAGCAAACTGACACAAGAACAGAAAACCAAACACCACATGTTCTCACTCATAAGTGGGAGTCGAACAGTGAGGACACAGGGACATGGGGAGGGAAACATCACACACTGGGGCCTGTCGGGGGGTTGGGGGGCTAGGGGAGGGAGAGCAGGGGGTGGGGGGTTTGGGGGAAGGATAACATTAGGAGAAATACCTAATGTACATGACGGTGGGATGGAGGCAGCAAACCACCATGGCACGTGTAGAACTAGGTATCAAAGCTGCATGATCTGCATATGTACCCCAGAACTTAAAGTATAATAAAAAAATAAAACACATTTGATTAAAAAAAAAAGGAATCGCTGCTATGGCACTCCCTCTTCAGAGTGTCCCACAACCAAACTGTTCAGACATCCTCTGGGAAATGCTGACCTCAGTATAAACATGGCCGGTCCTCACCACGGACCACAGGGCAGCCCCGCTGGCCATGATTCTATAAACATAATTACCACCGGAGGTTCTGTGCTTGACAGATTCTATCTCCCAGACACAGAACACCCCACCCCTGTCAGGCAAAGCCTGGCTGAGTGCCTGCCCTGACGTCCTTGCTGTGGGGACATGACCTCAAAGATGACTCATTCTGGAAACACGCATGAACCACGTTGTCTTGTACTGAGAGACCATCGCTTGGATACTAATGCAAATGTGTACACATGTACATGCATAACGTAGCTATGTATACATATGCATGTTATGCACGTATCAGGGATTCTGTATCTGCACAGGTACTGCACATGGAAATGCAGGCACGCATATTCGGACATATGCATATGTATTTGTGAACGTGTTTACATTGCCGTGCACTTGGGTGTATAACTGCATATATGCACGATTCACTGAAAGGTATACACTTAGACGGACGTTTGCATGTACATACGTGTTCACGTCTTTGCATGCACAGATGCATTTTCAAATGCCTATAAATTTGTACTTTTCTTTCATATATATGTAAAAGAAAACATTGTATGCACATGTACCTGACTTTGCATGTATACATATTCATATGTATACACATGTGTATACATGACGTGTATTTGCATATGTTATATGTATATAAGTATGTATTATTTATTTAATTGTGAGGCAGAATTTTGCTCTTGTTACCCAGTCTGGAGTGCAATGGTATGATCTCGGCTCACTGCAACCTCCTCCTTCTCCAGGGTTCAGGTGGTTCTCCTGCCTCAACCTCCTGAGTAGCTGGGATAACAGGTGTGTGCCAGCACGCAGAGCTAACTTTTTGTATTTTCAGTAGAGATAGGTTTCATCATGTTGGCCAAGTTGGTCTCGAACTCCCGACCTCAGGTGATCCACTCGCCTCGGCATCCGAAAGTGCTGGGATGACAGGCGTGAGCCACTGCGCCCGGCCTGTTCTTCCCATCTTTGTGTCCATGAGAGCCTGGTGTGTACTTTCCAGGTATAAGTGAGAACCTGCAGTCATGAATTTCTGTCTGTTCTTTCCATCTTTTTTGTTGTTGTTGAGATGGAGTTTAGCTCTTGTTGCCCAGGCTGGAGTGCAATGGTGCAATCTCAGCTCACTGCAACCTCCTTCTCCCAGGTTCAAGCGATTCTCCTGTCTCAGCCTCCCCAGTAGATGGGATTCCAGGCATGCATCACCACACTCAGCTACTTTTTAGTAGAGACAGGGTTTCTCAGTGTTGGCCAGTGTGGTCTTGAACTCCTGACCCTAAGTGACCCGTCCACCTCAGCCTCCCAAAGAGCTGGGATTACGGGTGTGAGCCACCGTGCCTGGCCATGCACATGTACTTTAAACCACAGTGTCATCGAGATCGTTCTAGTCAGCATGTCCAACTCCAAAGTCTGAATGAAGAAACACTGTGGCCCCGTCTGCGTATGGGACGCATCCCTGTTAGGAGCAAGCACGGAATCTCCGCAGCTCTCTCTGCCAATTGCAAGGTGGGAGATGAAGAATGAATTGTCAATCAGTGATCTGTGCACCTGACGGCATTTTACGGGGGACTGGACACTCATGATGAGAAGCACATGTTGTGCCTCAAGCAGTGAACCCAGGTGAGGCGTGTCTCCAACAGGGGAGGGTAAGGGAGAGTTCTCTGCTGGGAGGAGAAAGGAGAGTGGTAGGGATGAAAGGACAGTGAGAGAAACAGAGACAGACAGAGAGGGAGCGGGGACAGAGAGGGAGGGCAAGGAAGAGAGGGAGACAGAGACAGAGACAAAGAAAGAGATGCACGGGGAACGGGGGGAAATGGAACTCAAAGAGGAGAGGGAGGAAATAGGAAGAAAGAGATAGAAAAAAAGAGGGACAGAGGCAGAGAAAGAGAGGGAGAAAGAGGGGAGAGAGAGAGAAGGAGGGCAAGGGACGGAGGAGGGGAGAGCAGGGAAGAGACACGAGGGGAGGGAGACACAGGAAGAGAGATAGAGAGAAGAGGAAGAATGATAGGGAGGGAAACAAAGGGAGAGAGAAAGAGGGGAGGGAGAGAAGAAGGAAGGAAGGGGGCAGAGGAGGAAGGGAGAGAGAGAGAAGACAGAGAAGAAGGAAGGAAGAGGGAGGGAGGAAAAAGAGAGGGAGAAAGGGAGAGAGAGAGGAGAAAGAGAAGGAGGGAGGGAGAGGAGAGAGGGAGAGAGAGAGAAGACAGAAGAAGGGAGGAAGAGGGAGGGAGGGAGAGGAGGGAGAAAGGGAGAGGGAGAAGACAGAAGGCAGTGAGGGAGGGAGCAGAAGGGAGGCTGACCGAGCAAAACAGACAGAAGAAGGGGGTGAGGGAGGGGGCTTGAGGAGAGACAGACCAACCAAGAGAAAAACCGAAAGGGAGAGGAAAGCTGAGAGAGGGTAGAGGTGGAAGGAGAGAATGACAGAGTGACAGAGAGGAGGAGGAGAGACAGAGTCACAGAGAGAGGCAGAGACTTACAGACACAGAGAAAGAGAGGAGAAAAGCATTTGAGTAACTGAGAAAGCGCTGCTTGTCCACCCGGTCCCTAGAATCTCAGCAGGGCCATGGGAAGGTTGCAGCCAGTCCAGGGACAGAGGCGACAGGACGGGGTCCTGATCATCCACCCTTCCCTGGCAGGGAACAGCCAGGCATGAAACCGCAGCAGGCCACACCCCCTGGTGCCGCCACCACCACCACCACCAGCAGCACTAAAAGAACATCCAAATGCCTTCTGCACAGAAGAGACAGAAGAGGGAGCGGAAGCCGTCACACAAAGAAACCTGCTCTACCCAAAGGCGAGCAACTCTGGGAGAGAAGCAAACAGAAGGTGCTCAGAATAAGTGGTCTACACCTGTGCAGGCGCAAGGACCCGCTGCCGAATGCATGGGCAGTGAGTGATGCAGTCTTCCTGAGATGACAGCAGAGTCTCGTTCACATGGAAGACGCCAGGCGCCTAATAACACAGGAGACACCTGCTCGGCTGTCTGCCATGCAGAAAGTGGGTCTCAGGTAGCACGGGCTCCATTGCACCTCAGTCTTCTGTGGATGCCAACCTGCATGCCTGGGCCTCCCCTGAAATAGACTTCCTGAACTCTCATGGGGCTTCGAGGTGCTCTGTGCCCATTTACTCATCTGAATGAACTCATGAGATTCATTCTTTCATTTGATTTCATTCATCCACTGGCATCATTTGAATTAATTCCCTCCTTTGAATTCATTTCTTCCTTTAAATTCGTTTGTTCACTCATTTGAATTCATTCATTCATTTGAATTCACTCATTCATTTGAATTTATTCAGTCACTCATTTGAATTCATTCGTTCCTTTGAATTCATTCATTCCTTTTTTAATTCATTCCTTTGAATTTTAATTCATTCCTTCAAATTCACTCATTTGCATTCATTCCTTTGTTCTGCCTTTGAATTCCTTCATTCATTCCATTGAATTCACTTGTTCCTTTGAATTCATTCATTCATATACATTCATTACTTTGAATTCATGCATTTGAAACCATTCATTGAAATTCATTAATTCATTCATTTGAATGAATTGGTCAACATGAATTTGAATGAATGAATGAATGAAGAGTCAAGGAGTGAATGAAGAACTGTACCAAAAACAGTCTGAAGTGTCTGGCCAAGCAAAAATCCATCACTGTTGGTTTTCAGGGTCACCCTGTACCATGGACGCATTTCTTTGGTGGTAGGGAAATTAATGCTTAGTAATTCTTTATCTCGGAAAGCAATACATCCATTGGAGTTATGGGAAGACGTCTGACAAGAATAAATCTATAAATCCTCTGCCCTTATTAAAAATCTATCAATTTTCAGACATGGGGATGGGAAGCTAGATAAATACAGTTTTGAAGTGAATAAACCATAAATACCGGCTGTGCAGGAGGTCTCTTATTGATTTATTCTTGCACATGATAAATCATCACGTTCCCTCTGAGTCTCCCACAGCAGCCAGACAGAGGCTGTCGGGTTCTATTTCAACCCACTAGCAAATGAAAAAAAAAACTATTCTACGTCTGAATCATTTAATGTTTGCAAAACCTTGACTGCTCTAAGGATAAAACAAGAAAAGCACCAAGTGTGGCTCCTTCTTGCCTCCGAAGTCACTGTTGTGGGGCTCAGCTGGGGCTGTTTTCCGAGAGGCTTGAGATACGCGATTGATTAGTAGGCGTTCTGGAGGGAAGATTCTGGGGAAATAGTTTAGGGCAGTGCTTCCCAACCTTTTTGGCACCAGGCACCAGTTTTTTGAAAGAATTTTTTTTTTTTTTGAGATGGAGTCTTGCTCTGTCACCCAGGCTGGAGTGCAGTGGCATGATCTTGGCTGGCTGCAACCTCCACCTCCCAGATTCAAGTGATTCTCCTGTCTCAGCCTCCTGAGTAGCTGGGATTACAGGCACCCACCACCACACCCGGCTACTTTTCATATTTTTAGTAGAGACGGAGTTTTGCCATGTTGACCAAGCTCGTCTCGAACTCCTGACCTCGTGATACACCCATCTTGGCCTCCCGAAGTGCTGGGATTGCAGGCGTGAGCCACTGTGCCCGGTTGGTGAAAGACAATTTTGTGAAGAGAGATGGTGGAGATGGATGTGGGTGGGTGGGTGTGTGGATGTTTCCAGAATGATTCAAGGACATGACATTGATTATGCATTTTATGTCTTTTATTATGACATTGCACTCTGTAATAAAATAGTTCTGCAACTGACCGCCATGTGGAGTCACTGGGCGCCCTGAGCTTGTTTTCCTGTGACTAGACACTCCCGTATGGGGGTGACGGGAGACAGTGACAGCATCAGGCATTGGATTCTCCCAACAAGCGCACAGCCTGGGTCCCTGGCATGGGCAGTTCACAGTAGGGTTTGTGTTCCTGTGAGAATCAAATGCTGCGGCTGCTCTGCCGCGAGGTGGGTGAGGTGCTGATAAGAGCAATGGGGAGCGCGGTCAGTACCAAGGAGGCTTCGCTTCCTTACCTGCCACTCACCTCCTGCTGTGCGGGGGGGGTCCTAACATGTGAGATGACCAGAGGTCAGACAGCCCTAGTTCAGGGGAAATGTGCAGACTCCCTGCTAGCTTCTTAGACACTAAAAGTGCTACTGCTGGAGTCCTTCCGAGGCTGCCTGTCAGTGGAAACTATTCACAGATGTTCACACCAGCAATATCACAAACACAGAATGCAGCAATCCCATTTGCACACAACGAGGATGAATTCTGACGCATAAAACAAGGCAGGCAACAAATGAAAAAACGATCATTTATATTTTTCTCTAAACCAAGGTTCACCTGGCCCAAGCCTCCAGCACCTGAGCTGGTGATGAATCCATTTCTAGCATGGCTGGTGTAGAATCCAGCCTCCTCATCTGCACACAATGAGGTTGAATTCTGATGCATAAAGCAAGCAGGGGACAAGTGAGGAGACTCCTTCACTTCTTCTCTAAACCAAGGTTCACCTGGCCCAAGCCTCCAGGAGACGGGCTGGTGATGCGTCCGTTCCCAGAGTTGACTGTGCCGTCCTGGTTACTTCTGGCTTCAGGAACTCCTACTCCTGTAGCTTTCCATCCACCCTGGGTATCTCGGGAGGCCCCCATCCAAGCCCATGTGCCTCAGGGAGCTCCGTGGTTCTGCTGCCTTTCCAGGAGAATCAAGAGGATTTGTCCAGAAGACACCCCCTCTCTGCTCTTCTGTCTTTTTGTGGAGAGCGTGTGATGGGTATTCAACACAGCATCCAGGAGTGGAGTCTCCAGCTCTTTTCTGGAAGCTTCTGCATGAACCCAGAGAGGTAAACAACAACAACAAAAAATCTGGGCTGGGCACGGTGGCTCATGCCTATAATCCCAGCCCTTTGGGAGGCCGAGACAGTTAGATCACAAGGTCAGGAGATCGATACCATCCTGGCCAACATGGTAAAACCCTGGCTGTACTAAAATAGAAAAAATTAGCTGGGCGTGGTAGTGGCCATCTGTAGTCGCAGCTACTCGGGGGCTGAGGCAGGGGAGTGGCTTGAACCTGGGAGGCGGAGGTTGCAGTGAGCCGAGATCGCGCCACTGCACTCCTGCCTAGAGACAGAGCAAGACTCCATCTCAAAAAAAAAAAAAAAATCCAGATTCTCTGCAACTGAGTTCATCTCAACAGTGACCCCAGGGACATGATAAATGTGGATGTCCTTAGCCAGCCACAGAAACCTCCAGGGAGCCCAGGGAAGCCACAGCCAGGCCAACCTCCTGAAAGATGTAAATAAAAAAAGACACACGGAAGAAAGCGCCAAGTGCCATTTCAAGCCACCCTCTTGTGACAAACGGACGCCCATTACCATCCCCTGGAAATGGGGTTCTGAGTAGCACAGGCTGGGAAATTCCAGGAGCGGTGTGACTTGGATGCAGTCTTCCCCATATTTTCTGTGACTGTGTTCTCACACTGCAAGACATGCGTTTTCTAAGGTGGGACATTTCACGGAATAATTATTGAGCTTGCTTCCTTTGAGACTATGATTTCCACGAGATCAAGAATCTGGTTTATGATTGTATTTTTCCTGCAACTAAAGTATGTGAGGTACAGAGCAGGTGGGTATGGCAGGCTAAATAATGCGCACCCCAAGGTGTCTGCAGGGAATCAGCCGCACACCCTTCCCATGGGGACCCCGAGATCAGGGGCGACAAAAGAATGAGAAAAAGACAGATTCAGAATGAAAGTGGGATCAGGGAACCATCACTTGTAACGAAGGCAGTGGAGGCCCCAAGCTTAGGTCACTCTGCTCCTGGGAACATGCTGGGAATGGAGAGGCCTTCTTCCCCAGAGGCCTCCTGCGGCCTCCCGGAGTCTGTCGTTCCTGATTTCTTTCATACGTTCCTTATAACCAGTTTATGTGGGAACACCGTAATCCTTCCTACACTGTTGCCTCCCCAACAATGTCCAGGTCCACATGATTCATGTGGGAGAGAGACTAGTGGCCCCAAAGATGCTCACATCCTGATCCCCACGTGGGAGACAGAATCATGGCCCCAAAGATGTCCACGTCCTAATCCCCATGTGGGAGACAGAATAATGGCCCCAAAGATGTCCACATCCTAATCCCCATGTGGGAGACAGAATAATGGCCCCAAAGATGTCCACATCCTAATTCCCATGTCAGAGACAGAATAATGGCCCCAAAGATGCTCACATCCTGATCCCCACGTGGGAGACAGAATAATGGCCCCAAAGATGTCCACATCCTAATTCCCATGTCGGAGACAGAATAATGGCCCCAAAGATGTCTACATCCTAATCCCCATGTCGGAGACAGAATAATGGCCCCAAAGATGTCCACATCCTAATCCCCATGTGGGAGACAGAATAATGGCCCCAAAGATGTCCACATCCTAATTCCCATGTGGGAGACAGAATAATGGCCCCAAAGATGTCCACATCCTAATCCCCATGTGGGAGACAGAATAATGGCCCCAAAGATGTCCACGTCCTAATCCCCATGTCAGAGACAGAATAATGGCCCCAAAGACGTCCACGTCCTAATCCCCATGTGGGAGACAGAATAATGGCCCCAAAGATGTCCACATCCTAATCCCCATGTCGGAGACAGAATAATGGCCCCAAAGACGTCCACATCCTAATTCCCATGTCGGAGACAGAATAATGGCCCCAAAGACGTCCACGTCCTAATCCCCATGTGGGAGACAGAATAATGACCCCAAAGACGTCCACGTCCTAATTCCCATGTGGGAGACAGAATAATGGCCCCAAAGATGTCCACGTCCTAATCCCCATGTGGGAGACAGAATAATGGCCCCAAAGACGTCCACATCCTAATTCCCATGTGGGAGACAGAGTAATGACCCCAAAGATGTCCACGTCCTAATCCCATGTAGGAGACAGAATAATGACCCAAAGATGTCCACATCCTAATCCCCATGTGGGACAGAGAATAATGACCCAAAGATGTCCACGTCCTAATCCCATGTAGGAGACAGAATAATGACCCAAAGACATCCACGTCCTAATCCCACGTGGGAGACACAACAATGTCCCAAAGTTGTTCATATGCTATTCCCCATGTATTTCAATCCCATTAATGTTACAGAAAAAGACAAAACACATCAAGACAAAAAGAGAGAAAAATAAAGTGGAAGGTGTCACATTTAGCAGCTGGAAACAGACAAGTGTTACCACTTTCACAGAAAGAATAACGCTTCCCCCTCCTTAGACACACATCCATACCCTAATGGCAATGGGGCCTCAGATGCCAACAGGGGTTGTGCAGAGATGATTAAGAACCTTTAATGGTCTATGTGGGTAATGGAGTAATTACATGGATAATCACGAGGCCATTTTGGGGACTTTTTTTCTCTGCCATGTAAAGTATCCATATTTGATAAATGTTTCATGTATTTGAAAGGAATGTGCTTTGTCTATGAGCTGTTTGACTTACGTCTGTTCTATCCACCGTATTAATTTCACGATTCATTTCCTCTGTAAATTTCCATTTTGTCTCCAGCTCTGAACGTGGTGTGTTAAAGTCTACCAGCACACGTGTGTTCTTGGTGCATTTCTGAGAGCTTTGGTTCTATGTTTTTACTTAGTCTGGAGATGTCAGTAACTGCACCTGTTCAGTGTGGAGGGGTCCGTGTAACTTTTATAAAAAAAAAAAAAAAAGACTGTAGCAGGGGATCAGAGTGATAGGTAAAATCAAGAGATAAACACTAATGACCTTCTAGAGCCCGAACAGGGACTCTCAGGGGAGTGTGGGGATGAGTTTGTAAGACAGCATTTGGGAAAACACCAACCCTTGGCATGTGCATAATACACTTTAGTCAAAGTGGACCAGTCACCGTGTCAATTCCATACAACAGGCTATCGCGTTTACCATTATCTGAAAGTCACATGCTAATTGCGTGACACTCCTCCAGAGCGACGGGAGAAATGAAGCAGTGACTACAAATAGCAGGTCTGTGCAGCCAACACCACGGCTATCCCGTTCTGCTCAAGCACGTGTCTCGCATGGAAGTCACGGTTCCCGCTGCGTCCAGATTAGCCTCTGGGATGCAGCAATTTCACCGGGACTCACCGTTGTTAACCAGCACATGGAGAGGAATCTTCTTCATCTTGAACTTCTGGACAAACTGCCAGATGGACGCCATCGAAGTCAGGTCACAGTATAAAAATTCCACTGGAAAAAGACACACACACAAAAAGAATATCTGGTTATCTTCGAACCTATTGCAGAGATCAAACAAATTCCTAAACAGGTCGACTTCAATCTGACCTAGGAAGTGACACTTTTTTTTTTCTTTTCTTGTTGAGACAGACTCTTGCTCTGTCACCCAGGCTGCAGTGTAGTGGCATAATCTCGGCTCACTGCAGCCTCCGCCTCCTGGGTTTCAGCGATTCTCCTGCCTCAGCCTCCTGGGTAGCTGAGATTACAGGCACATGCTACCTGCCCAGCTGATTTTTTTTCAGTAGAGACGGGGTTTCATCGTGTTGGCCAGGATGATCTCAAACTCCTGTCGTCAGGTGATCCACTCAACCTCCCAAAGTGCCAGGATTACAGGCATAAGCCACTGCATCTGGCCAGGAAGTAACAGTTAACTGGACGTGTCAGTAGGGTACAATGAGGACATCATACTCTAGGGAGACCGTCAATGAGTCACATTCTTGCATAATCCCCTTCCCTTGAGTGCATGTGGGGCATGTCATTCTCCTCCTGACCTTAAAGTGAACTGATGTTTTGTGAGAGCGCGTTGGGGCCAGAACCTGGGCATGGCCTGCCTAAGAGCTGAGAACAGCCCCTGTCCAAAAGCCGGAGCGATACTGAGAACCTCGGATCTACAGCTCCGAGGAATTGGATTCTGTCTATAACTATGTGAATTTCGAAGAAGATCCTGAGGTCCAGAGAGGACCCCAGGCCGGGTGACACTTCGGTTATAGCCTACTGAGACCCAGAAGAGAGAAGCCAGTTACTCTTGCTGAGATTTCAGATGCCCAGAAGCTGTGGGAGAGCAAGTATGAGCCCTTCCCACGCCTCTGAGTCTGTTATTTTGTTACACAGCATATGTGACAGAAGCACAGAATAACTCAGAAGCGAGGACTTCCTTCTTCTGCAGTAGAATAACAAAAGAGGGCATTTTATATTTTATCACATTTATGTTTCTGGAGACAGGGTCTTGCTATGTTACCCTGGCTGCTGTCGAATGCCTGAGCTCAGGTGAGCCTCCCACGTCAGCCTCCCAAAGGGGTGAATTGCGGGCGTGAGCTGCTGTGTCCGGCCACAGGGAACTCTTTTAGAGACTGAAAGACGCAGAGACACCTTTGTGACATCACACAGTCAGAGAGGTAGGTTTATGTGTATTATATCCGGCGCGTCCATTCCGCTCTAGCTCCTCTCTCAATTCCCATTCAGTGTGCATCTCTGAGAGCGATGTGTTCAATTGTGTTAAGGGTGTTTTGTGGCCGGCGCGGTGGTTCATGCCTGTAATCCCAGCACTTTGGGAGACCAAGGGGGGTGGATCATGAGGTCAGGAGTTCAAGACTAGCCTGGCCAACATGGTGAAACACTGTGTCTACTAAAGTTACAAAAATTAGCTTGGCACAGTGGCAGGTGTCTGTAATCCACTACTCGGGAGGCTGAGGCAGAATTGCTTGAACCTGGGAGGTGGAGGTTGCAGTGACCTGAGATCGCACCACTTCACTCCAGCCTGGGGACAGATTGATACTCTGTTGAATCATTCACAATAGCAAAGACTTGGAACCAACCCAAATGCGCATCAAGGATAGACTGGATAAAGAAAATGTGGCACATATACACCGTGGAATACTATGCAGCCATAAAAAAGGATGAGTTCATGTCCTTTGCAGGGACATGGATGAAGCTGGAAACCATCATTCTCAGCAAACTGACACAAGAACAGAAAACCAAACACCGCATGTTCTCACTCATGAGTGGGCGTTGAACAATGAGAACACATGGACACAGGGAGGGGAACATCACACACCGGGGCCTGAGGGGTGGGGGGCTAGGGGAGGGATAGCAGGGGGTGGGGAGATTGGGCAGGGAGAGCATTAGGAGAAATACCTACTGTAGGTGACAGGGGGATGCGTGCAGCAAACCACCACCATGGCACATGCATACCTGTGTAACAAACCTGCACCTTCTGCACATGTATCTCAGAGCTTAAAGTATAATACATGGGCTCAAGTGATTCTCCTGCTTCAGCCTCCTGAGCAGCTCGGATTACAGGTGTGCACCACCATACCCAGCTAATTTTTGTGTTTTTAGTAGAGATGTGGTTTCACCATGTTGGCCAGGCTGGTCTCAAACTCCTGACCCTGTGATCTGCCTACCTCGGCCTCCCAAAGTGCTGGGATGACAGGCGTGACCCCCTGCGCCCGGCCTCACCTAGCTGTTGGTAACAAACTCAGATTAATCCCTGGGGTTCCAGGAGCCCAGAACGGAGGCGGGTTGGGTCCTCGATCATGAGAGACGATGCTTTCTGCAGCACAGACCGTGGGCTGAGACACAGAGGTAGCTTTTGTTGTGTCTGGCTGATGTCGCACACCTGAAATACCATAGCACCCGCCAGTCCACCCAAGGTGGCAGGCAAAGTCCCGAAGTTTGAAACATATCCTTCCGCCTCCTCTTGGCAGGGATGTTTTAAGATAATATAAGAGCGTTCTTTCTCGTGGAGAATGAAGCCTGTCTGTGCCAACTCACCAGGCCATCAGGGAAAACGAAATGTGTACTTTCAATGTTTTCCTCAGAGAAACACAGCTGCGGGGCTGGGAAGTGCAGGCGTACTGGCTTCTACCTGTCATGTCATGTTGGGAGGCCGAGGCAGGCAGATCACGAGGTCAGGAGCTGGACACCAGCCTGCCCAACATGGTGACAGCCTGGCTCTGCTAAATATGCCAAAATGAGCCGGGCGTGGTGGCAGCCACCTGAAATCCCAGCTACCCGGGAGGCTGAGGCAGGAGAATCGCTTGAACCTGGGAGGCGGAGGTTGCAGTGAGCTGAGATCACGCCATTGCACTCCAGCCTGGGCGACACAGCCAGACTGTGTCTCAAAAATACAAATAAAAAAGTAAAACATCAGATGGATGATGGTGTGCACACTCCCGAGCCAGAGTCCCTCGAGGTAGAGCATACAGACGGCTGCTGCCCGTGAACTGTTACTGCAAACTGTCCGTGACGAGTCATGCTCAGAAATTGCAAGTCAACGTTTAGAAACTTAAGAAAAAATAATGACAGTCACGGAAGCTGTGCTCAGTCCAATGGCTTAAAAAAGACAGATTGGGAGCTTCTAGTTTGCATGTTTCCTAAATTTTTTAAAAGCTTTTTTTTTTTTTTTACGAATTCATTGTTATTGTATCTACGGCAGTTATCAACCTCCTGCAGACTGGGGGAGAGGCAGTTTTGCCACAGTTTGGAAGTGCTGCTTCTGCGCACACTGCCATCTGGATAGGAATTCCTGATACTCCACTGTCATTTCCCCCAGAATTCATGTGGGGATGTTAGAAGCAGGAAAACCCTCAGCCACCAGGCATGGTGGCTCATGCCTGTAATGCCAGCACTTAGGGAGGTCGAGGCTGATAGATCACAAGGTCAGGAGTTCAAGACCAGCCTGAAGATGGTGAAATCCCGTCTCTACTAAAAATACAAAAACTAGCTGGGTGTTGTGGTGAGCCCCTCTAATCCCAGCTACTCAGGAGACTGAGGCAGGAGAATCCAAGGCCATATTATGGCACTGTTCACAATAGCAAAGACTTGGAGCCAACCCAAATGCCCATCAATGATAGACTAGATAAACGTGGCTCATAGACACTGTGGAATACTATGCAGCCATGAAAAAGGATGAGTTCACGTCCTTTGCAGGAACATGGATGAAGCTGGAAACCATTATTCTCAGCAAACTGACACAAGAACAGAAAACCAAACACTGCATGTTCTCACTCATAAGTGGGAGTTGAACAGGGAGAATGCAAGGACATCACACACCAGGGCCTGTTGGGGGGTGTTGAGGGTAAGGGAGGGAGAGCAGGGGGAGGGGGGATTGGGGAGGAAGAGCATTAGGAGGAATGCCTAATGTAGATGATGGGTTGACGGGTACAGCCAACCACCACGGCACGTGTATAGCTGTGTAACACACCTGCACGTTCTGCACATGTACCCCAGAACTTATAGTAAGAAAAGAAAACAAACAAGAAAAAAAAAATAATAAAAAGAGTATGAGGCTTCGAGCCCATTGCACCAAGATGCCAGGGTGGTGTGCCCAATGGACAGGAAATCATACTTGCTAGGAGCTTTGTGGCTGCATTCAGCTGGAACCCAACCCCTGGAGAAGTTGTGCCCCTTCCCCAGGGCACCGTGAGAGGGAACCAGGGAACCTAACATGGGAGGATCTCGGGGAGACTTGGGAAATGTTTTTCATTACACCTGGAGGTCCTTCAGTGATACCTTCATTCGGGGCTGGGCGCGGTGGCTCACGCCTGTAATCCCACCACTTTGGAAGACCAAGGCAGGCAGATCATGAGGTCAGGAGTTCGAGACCATTCTGGCTAACACGGTGAAGCCCCATCTCTACTAAAAATACAAAAATTAGCCTGGCATGGTGGCACATGTCTGTATTCCCAGCTACTCAGGAGGCTGAGGCAGGAGAACTGCTTGAACCCAGGAGGTGGAGGCTGCAGTGAGCCGAGATCATGCCGTTGCACTCCAGCCTGGGTGACAGAGCAAGACTCCAACTCAAAAAAAAAAAAAATAGAGAGAGATAGCATGGGGAGAAATCCCAGATATAGGTGATGGGGAGGAAGGCAGCAAATCACACTGCCATGTGTGTACCTATGCAACAATCTTGCATGTTCTTCACATGTACCCCAAAACCTAAAATGCAATAAAAAAAGGATACTTTCATTCTATTTAGATAATTTAGAGAAATGGAAATGATAGCGTTTGGGAGTGTCTGCCAACAGGGGAAGAACCAGCGGGCAGAGCTTGAGCCAATGGCTGCACCCTAGTCACTGGCAAAGATATCAAACCGAAATGCTGCCTCCTCCGGGAAGACCACACTCAGAGCATGTGAAAAAAAGGGGCATCTGTGTCTTGATGGTGAACACACAGAGCATTAAACAGGAGGAATTGCAGTTGTTAAAATGTTCAAGTGTAAAACACGGCTGGAGGGACGAGGTCATCGCCTGTGAGGACACGGTTTGCATCTGTGTGACCAACCCTGGAACCCAGCAGGGCTAACTGGAAAATCGTGAACCCAATCCTGCACTGACATGAAGTTAAGATGTGATGTGGCATTTTCCAAAGCGTTTTCTTCAGGGTGACACAATATCCAAGTACATTTTTCAAGAACTCCTAGATAGGCAGGGAGAAATGAACAGAACCAACATGGTGGATGAAGGAAGAAAGGAGGGAGGGAAGGAGGAGGGAAGGAAGGGAGGGAGGGAGGGAGAAAGGGAGGAGGAAGGAAGGGAGGGAGGGAGGGAGGGAAGGAGGAAAAAAGGAAGGGGAAAAGGGAAGGGAGGAAGGGAGGGAGGGAGGGGAAAAGGGAAGGGAGGGAAGGAGGGAGAAGGAAGGGAGGGAAAAAGGGAGGGGGAAAAAGAAAGGGAGGGGGAAAAAGGAAGGAAGGGAGGGAAAAAGGAAGGAAGGGAGGGAGGGAGGGAGGGAGCAGAAACAAGGTCCCAGAAAAGACTGAGAATAATATATTTAATGAGGCTGGACATGCACAATTACAAATAGGAAACCCTATGCTGTATGAAAAGGGCTTTAAAATGAGAGGTTTCTGTTTCTTAGTATCCTAATAATACGTTACATTTTTAAGTAAAATGTGAAAATCTCAAGGAAATAATTTTCTGAGAGATATTAATTATCACAATTTAACCAAGGAAATTAGGTCTAATCAGACCAATGGTTATAAGAAAAATAGAAGAAAATAACGAAAGGATGGGCTGAAGAAAGGGTAGATGGGGGCAGAGAAAATAAGAAAATTGTTTTAGACTTTGAACGAACAGGTAGGTGCCCTGATACAGACTGCTTGGACAGAGTCCGAGGTGATTTGTTTTGTGAAATTTATGCTGTTCTGATAGGAATTCTGAAAAACATGGTAGCAGAAGAAATTTGCCACGAAAACAGGAAGTGCTTGTGAGTAACATTAATCCACACAGAAGAAAGAAATCATAAAATTGCAAACTTAAAGAAAATATTTGTAGGTGACTCGCGGTCACAAGCCCCCTCCCCACACAGGACTAGGGGCAAACACTCAGTAGGTGACTCACGGTCACAAGCCCCCTCCCCACACAGGACTAGGGAGCAAACACTCAGTAGGTGACTCACGGTCACAAGCCCCCTCCCCACACAGGACTAGGGGCAAACACTCAGTAGGTGACTCACGGTCACAAGCCCCCTCCCCACACAGGACTAGGGGCAAACACTCAGTAGGTGACTCACGGTCACAAGCCCCCTCCCCACACAGGACTAGGGAGCAAACACTCAGCAACTCAGAATTACTTGGGGACATAAGCCCAGGAGGCTGTGACCATCAATGGCAACCCACTCGGGTCCCTTCCCATAATCTGGAAGCTTTGACTTCCGCTTGGTCAATAACCCTCATCACGGCTCAGTCTCGGTCCATGAAGTCTTGTCTGCACCTGGAACACTCGCCCTGGGGGTAAGGCTCTCTGCCCGATTCTTCCAGCAAGGGAAGCCAAGAACCTGAGCTCGGAGCCCAAGGTGAGGATCCAGTTACACTAGGAAGCCAGAACCTCCGTGATCCAGGCAGCCAGTGGGCACTTCCTCCCGCACTTGCGGGTAGCAAGAGCCGTCCCGGTACACTTTCTGTCCCGACACAGGAAGCCCCGTTCTTGGAGCCTGATCCAAGAGCTGATCCAGCCACTCCAAGCAAAGTCCTGGGCAGGGAGGAAGCTCATGATGGCCTCTGTGCTCTCTGCATTCCAGAGGGAAGGAACAGGGGTGCAGGAACTGCCGGAATTAAGAAGTAGGGCAGATGGGTTTCACTCCCGGCCTCTCTCGTTTCTATTTATTTCTCAATTTAAAAATGAAGGTGAAAGAAATGTCAGCATCTCCACGTCGTTACGCAGGTACGGAGCTCCTCTCTGGAGGCCTGAAATCCTGCTTTGTTTGTATGAGGCAGATACCCATCTGCCCCTAAGACCTACGGTGAAAGAGGATGGAGTGACATTATTCTGTGTGTATGTGTGTGTGTGTGCGCGCGCGCGAGAGAGAGAGAGAGAGAGAGAGAGAGAGAGAGAGGGAGGAGAGAATCTGTGTGTCTGTGTATATGCATGTGTGTGTGTTGTGTGTGTGTGAGGAGAATCTGTGTGTGTGTGTGCATGTGTGTGTGTGTTGTGTGAGAGAGAGGGGGAGAATCTGTGTGTGTGTGCATGTGTGTGTGTGTGTGTTGTATGTGAGGGGGGAGAGAATCTGTGTGTCTGTGTGTGTGCATGTGTGTGTTGTGTGAGAGAGAGGAAGAATCTGTGTGTGTTTGTGTGTGTGCGTGTTGTGTGTGTGAGGGGGGAGAGAAACTGTGTGTATCTGTGTGTGTGCATGTGTGTGTGTCATGTGAGAGAGAGGGGGAGAGAATCTGTGTGTCTGTGTGTGCATGTGTGTGTGTATGGTGTGAGAGAGACAGAGGGAGAATCTGTGTGTGTCTGTGTGTGTCTGTTGTATGTGAGAGAGAGAATTGGGATCTGCCCACCTCAGCCTCCCGAAGTGCTGGGATGACAGGTGGTGCCCAGTCCCTCGGCTGTTGTTTTCACCTACTGTTACCTTCTTGTATATCAAGTGGCCCATTGACTTCTCCCAGCCTGGAACTTCCCTCCTGGAAAGAGCTCCAGATTTCTCTAATTTCCCTGTTGGGTGTGGGGTGGGTGGAGGTTCCTGGTAAGCCCCTAAGATAGGTCCCTGCCCCGTCTTGGTTCCTCAGGCTTTCTGTTCAGCACCTTTAGCAGACAGATACGCTCACGCCTCACAGGGCTTGGAGCGTGGGTGGCGGTGCTGGGGACTCTGTTGCAGTTGGGTTTTTCCCAGTTTTTCCGTTTTGGGATCAGGAGCGCTCCTCTTCAAGCATTTGAATTTGAAGAGGAGCAAATGGATTCTTAGATATTAATTTTTTTTTGACAGAGGTTGGCTCTTGTCAGCTAGGCTGGAGTGCAGTGACACAATCCCGGCTCACTGCAACCTCTGCTTCCCAGATTCAAGCAATCCTCCTGCCTCGGCCTCCGGAGTAGCTAGGATTACAGGTGCCCGCCACCACACCTAGCTAATATTTGTATTTTTAGTGCAGACAGCGTTCCACCATGTTGGCCAGGCTGGTCTTGAACTCCTGACCTAAGGTGATCCACCTGCCTCGGCCTCTCAAAGTGCTGGGATTACAGGCGTGAGCCACCACAAGCAGCTAGAAATTAAATTGTCACTGGTTTCCAGTGTATCCAGAGACCAGACAGGTAGACCCTTCTGTCTGTTGTTCCCAGTGTCTAAACAATGAAGTGCATTAAATGTAAGCTAATTAGACACCTGTGCTGCTAGGCCGGGCGCAGTGGCTCACGCCTGTAATCCCAGCACTTTGGGAGGCCGAGGCGGGTGGCTCACGAGTTCAGGAGATGGAGAACATACTGGCTAACAAGGTAAAAGCCCATCTCTACTAAAAAAAAACAACAATTAGCTGGTCATGGTGGGCGCCTCTAGTCCCAGCTACTCAGGAGGCTGAAGCAGGAGAATCGCTGGAACCCGGGAGGCGGACATTGCTGTGAGCCGAGACCGTGTCACTGCCCTCCAGCCTGGGCGACTGAGCGAGACTGCATGTCAAAAAAAAAAGAAAAGAAAAAGCAAACAGAAACGTATGCTGCTTGTCCGAGCCAGGCCGAGGCTCGCTGCGGCCCAGTCCCGAGGGTGGATAATGGCAATGCATTCCCGGGAGGACCATCTCCTTCCTTGGAGACACAATCGTCCTTTAAAGCTTGTTTCCCAAGCGTCGTTTCCACAGCAACGCAAAGAGTGACTTCCGGCCAAGAGCCTCTCAGGCCTCTAAAGCCGTTCTTTCCTCTTCGCCTCTGCGAGTGCTTTGGGGCACCTGCTCTTTGCCTCCGGGGTCGGTCAACGGGGCTTTCATTTTAATTTTCCTTCCTAGAACAGACCTGGGGGTCAGAAAACACTTTTAATCCTTTGAACATTGCCCGGTTTTGACAACAGTATCTACCGGCTTTATCCTGAAGGTGGTTTCCGAGGGCAGCCGCGTATCCCTCGAGCTCCCTGCTAACTTGAGATGTCTCCTAGTCACGCATCCAAAGTGCTCGGGGAACAGGTGGGCCACAGAGGAAGGGAATGCAAAGACAGGTGTCCACTCACTGAATGTCATCCCAGCTTGCTGGGATCTCTCTCTCTCTCCCTATGTCTGTCCGTGTGTCTCTCCCTCTGTCTCAGCCTCTCTATCTCTGTCATTCTATTCTTCTCTTTCTGTCATTTTCTCTGTCTCCTGTTCGCTTTCTCTCTCTCTGTGTCTGCCTGCCCCCGCCCCCACCTTTGAGAGGGTTTTGCGAGATCCTCGATCACCGCAACCTCCACCTCCGGGGTTCCAGCGATTCTCCCGCCTCAGCCTCCCGAGTAGCTGGGATTACAGGCGCCTGCCACCACGCCCGGCTAACTTTGTAGTTTTAGTAGAGATGGGGTTTCATAATGTTGGCCAGGCTGGTCTTGAACTCCTGACCTCAAGCAATCCACCCACCTCAGCTTCCCAAAGTATTTCGATTGCAAGTGTGAGCCAGTGCCCCCGGCCTCTCTCTTACCCTTTCTCTATCTTCATCTCTCTCTCTCCTTCTTCGTGTGTGTCTGTCTCTGTCTCTTTCAAACTGTTTCTATGCTTCTATTTCTGTGTCACAATCTCCATCTCTGTGTCTTTCTCTCTCAATCTCCCCCCTGTATTTCTCTTTCTCTCCCATTCCTTCCCTCGCTTTCTCTGTTTCCCTATCTTTTGTCTTTGTCTCCTTCTTTCTCTCTCTCGCTTATTTTTTTCTTTCATGCACACACACACACAGACACACACAGATTCTCCCTCTCTCTCACAAACCACAACATGCACACACACATATGCACACACAGAGACACACACAGATCCAGGAGTTTCAGACCACCTTGGCCAACGTGGTGAAATCTCATCTCTGCTGAAAATACAAAAATTAGCCGGGAGTGATGGTGGGCACCTGTAATCCCAGCTACTCAGGAGGCTGAGGCAGGAGGATTGCTGGAACCCGGGAGGTGGAGGTTGCGGTGAGCTGAGGTCACTCCACTACACTCCAGCCTGGGTGACAGGGTGAGACTCCGTTTCAGGGGGAAAAATTTTTTTTAAAGCCAAGGAAGTTAGAGTCCGAAGAGGTTTGGTCCTATAGCAACTAAAGGTCGCGTCATAGCATCTGTCCCTGAGTGAGTTTGCAGAAACTCAGCTCTCTCTATCCTATGGAGTCCTCTGGCAGGGAGACCTCGGATGCAGGACAGCTAGGGACTGAGCTCTGACCGCTGTTCCTTGTTCTGCATTTCTTCCTGAGGGTCCTGGAGGAGGCTCTGCCTCTGGTCCACATCCATCGTACTTTTTCTGATGACCGCAAGTCTTTAGACAAAACTACACTTGGAAAACCAATTGCAAATCCGACAGTGCTGGAACCCAGCTGGTTCCAGTGAGCAACCCTACCCCCCGGCACAGCTTCCAGATATCCCTTCTGAGGCCAAACCAATGTGTAACTTCCACGTATTGATTCATGTCAGATGTAGTGAACCCCAAGTTCCCTTCCTAGAATCGGGAGGGCAGTCTGTTCAGCTTCTCAGTATTTAATTCTCCATTTAAAGTTTAACTTTCTTGTGGTTTCAACAAACAGCCTTTTTTCATCAGTTCTGATCAGAATTTCACGTCTGTTCCGTTCTGACTCATCCTGGTCACCTACCCGGGTGGGCTGCTTTGACCTGAATCACCCCTGGTCAGCTCCTGTGACCCGCCTGTGACCCTCCTTCCCACAAAACTATGCACCCCACCACTCTGGCTCATCATAACCCTGGTCTTTCTAAAACAGCCAGTCAGAAGCAGCTTAGACTGTGCGGTCACCCTTCCCAACAGGGGCACCATGCAGCATTAGAGGCGAAGTCTATCAGGAATAGGAACCCCTTCCCCTCCCCCGTCCAGGTGTGCCCTGGCCATTATTCCATCTGTAAGCTGCACCCTCCTACAGAAGTAAACTGCCTTGCTGAGGAAATGTATATTCGAGGGCTACTTCTTTTCCGGCACCAAAAATGTACATATAACAACTTATGATTGTTGACGAAAAGTGTCAAACTCTGTAAAATATTCTAAGAGATCTATTCTGAGCCATATATGAGTGACCGTGGCTGACGACACAGCCCTCAGGAGGTCCTGAGGACACGGGCCCTGGGATGACGGCTGCAGCTTAGGATACTCCTCCACGCATGTTGAATTTGGAGGCGAAATGCAGCTTTTGTGCTTGTGGGATTGAGTCTCACTTTCTCTATTTTTTTTTTCTTTGAGGCAGAGTCTCACTCTGTTGCGCAGGCTGGAGTGCAGTGGCACAATCTCAGCTCACTGCCACCTCTGCCTCCCACAGTCAAGACATTCACTTGCCTCAACCTCCTGATAAACTGGGATTACAGGTGCCTACCAATACGCCCAGCTAATTTTAGTATTTTTAGTAGAGATGGGGTTTCACCATGTCGGCCAGGCTGGTCTCGAACTCCTGACCTCATGTGATCCACCTGCCTCAGCCTCCCAAAGTGCTGGGATTACAGGAGTGAGCCACTGTACTCAGCTTAGTCTAATTTTCTTTTTGGCTGTCAGATAATGGTGGCTCTCTGCTTAATGAGACAGTTTCAGCTCCTCGTCACACGGGAGTTTGCTTCTTTAAAACCAGCAATAAGGATTAGGTGTGGCGGCTCATGCCTATAATCCCGGCATTTTGGGAGGCCAAGGTGGGCGGATCACCTGAGGTCAGGAGTTCAAGACCAGCCTGGGTAACATGGTGAAACCTCGTCTCTACTAAAAATACAAAAACTAACCAGGCATGGTGGTAAACACCTGTAATCCCAGCTACTCAGGAGGCTGCGGCAGGAGAATTGCTTGAACCTGGGAGGTGGAGGTTGCAATGAGCCGAGACTGCGCCATTGTACTCCAGCCTGGGTGACAGAGCGAAACTCTGGCTCAAAACAAAAACAATACACATAAGATACAAAATGTGTATTAATCGACTGTTTATGTTATGAATGAAGCCTGTGGCAAGAGCAGCCTACTGGTAGTGAACTTTTGGGGCGTCAGAGGTTATACATATATTTTCAACTACGTGGGAGTCGGCACCCCAGCCCCGTGTTGTTCTGTAATAAACTACCCTGGACGCGCACCACTGCCTGCATCTTAGCTGTGAACTCCTACCTAGCTTCCCCTCCCTACCTCAGCCGCTTTGGGTGCCTAACTGGGCCACGCTGACACTGTGCTCATGTCATGCTGGCTCTGTGCTCACCCCACCATGTAACCAATGTCACCGCGTCCCGCTCAGCCAGCGCACCTGCTGTTGGGTATAACTCCCTTTGAACCCCCTTGGTGACTGTTTGGAGATACCCTTAGCAACCAAGCATCCTGGGAACCTCCTCCCCCCACTGACCAGCTAACTTGCCTGCTCTGCTTCTGCAAAATTCTGCTTCACCTAGGCTCCCCTCCCCTACCTAAATCAAGGTACTGTGACACCCTGCTTTTTGTCAGCTGAAAGGAACTCTCCTTTTCCCTGACTAAAAGCTGTTCAGGCTTCTTTCTGTTAGCCTTTTTGAGCCTGACAGACGCCATCTTGGCTTCTGCATTCTAGAAACCTTCTCCCCTCTAAGCATGTAAGTATAGGATAGAGCAAGGTCAGGCTGACTCTGCGCACACACCGAGGAATGCCTTTGTTGATAAGAGGCTGAGTGAAGTGGGATCAGCACAGCCTGGGAATGCAGCTGCAGTGAGCACGCAGAGCCCCCTTATCTCTAAGTTGTGTCTTCCGTGACAGCGGTGCTCCTCACGCCGGGCACTGTTTTATATCTTAGTATCAGTTTTCCTTTTTAACTTTTTGTTTACTCTGCCTGTGGGGAAACTTTGTTTCAGCTAGGTTTCCCCTTCCTCTTAAAACTAGTGTATAAAAGACCACCTGACTTTTTCTTCCGGGAGAGAGAATTTGGGGCATTAGCCACTCTCAGTCACCGGCTTAATAAAGGACTCATAATTCATTCTCAGAGTGTGGCGCCTTCCTTGACTCCCTCGGGTACCACGGTATAGTGGGAAACCAAGCCCCTTCCTTGGGGCCGAGAGACCTTTGAGCATCAGCCGTCTCAAAGAACTGCTAATTCGGAATTCAGTGTGTGGTGCGTTCCTTCCACCTGCCTCAGATACAACGGTTCAGATGTCAACTGTGTTTTGTGACTGGAACGTGCACTCCCAGACCCTCCACCTTTGCTGAAACCGTGAGCTAAATGGTTTCTGACACAGAACTCTGTTCTAGGGTAAAGATTCTAGGGCCCACAAGAAATTTCCTGATGAGCCATTTCTGAGAGAGCATCCAATGGGAAGTAGGTACAGAAGTGAACAATGTACGGAAATGTATAGAAAACAGACAAGAACAACCAGCCAGGGACAGGGACGTTCAGAGACAGCAAGACCAACCCCTCCTGTTCGTTCTCCTCTTCAGGGTACTCCGCGTCAAGGCATGGAGGATGAAGAACTTTATGACACTCAGGCCTGCATGTGCAAGCCCGGATGGACCCAGAAAGTCTGAAATCCTGCCTGCCTCAGCTGATCGCCCCCCACCCCCCACCCCTGCATTCCCATTATCCGTAATTGCCCGGGAAGCTTCCCAGGACATTAAGCCTCTCTCCCCACAGTGCCATCTTAACTGTTCTTATGATAATGTGAATACTTCTCACCCCACCCTGCCATCTTAAGGGTTCTTGCTCTGTGAATATCCCTGTGACCCACCTTGCCATCTTAACTGGTCTTACACCTTACCCCACCCACCATTGTAACTGGATGTATGGTAATGTATGCTCTTTGCCCCTAACCCCACCATTGTAACTAATCTTACTATGTAACACCACAGCCCCCTCCCCAAACCTATAAAACCAACTCCTATGCCACCACCCTTCGCTGACACCCTTTTCGGCCTCAGCCCACCTGCACCCAGGTGAATAAACACCCATGTTGCTCACACAAAGCCTGTTTGGAAGATCTCTTTACTAAATGGGTATAATATTCGGTGCTATTTGACGTGACTAACACTGACCATCCACTTCCACTCAAGAAATAGTGAATATATCCTCTTTTCTTTATGATTTTCCAAAATTCGGTTTGGTGTCCTTTTTGGTTGTTAATTTTATCATTTCACAAGTAATCCAGCGGATTGCTGAAAATTGAGCAATATTCTGAAGCCCTCCCAGATACGGTGGAGAAACGATGGTATCATCGAGTGAGTCTCTGACCTCTAGCACAAAGACCTCACTCCAACCCATCGGCCAGGAAGCAAAGTTCTCGTCAAGTTCAGAGTGAAGAGGAGAGCTGTGCTCCATGACAGATGAACAGTAAACTGGCCCTTCCCTGAGAAACGGGCTGCCTGTCATGGGCACGGCTGTGTAATGAGCAGAGGCAGGACGCCTCATCCCGCCGGGAGCCAACTCCCCCCCGGGGCCTCTCAGGGCTCTGGATTTCCTTCATGTGAGGCGCAAAGTGCCGTCTGTTCTAGAATATCTTTCCACGTATTTGCACTGCAAATAGACTGCTCTTCACAGCAAAGGGTAGGCAAGGAAAAGGGTAAAGAAAAGAGAAGGGGCAGGGAGGGAAGAGGAAGGGAGGGTACCGGGCTTAACACCTGGGTGATGAAATCATCTGTACAACAAACCCCAGTGACACAGATGTATCTACCACAAACCTGCACGTACCCCAAACCTAACATAAACGTCTCCTCAAGGATCTAGAACTAGAAATGCCACTTGACCCAGCAATCCCGTGACTGGGTATATACCCAAAGGATTATAAATCATTCTACTCCAAAGACATGTGCACATGTATGTTCACTGCGGCACTGTTCTCAATAGCAGAGACCTGGAGCCAACCCAAATGCCCATCGATGATGGACTAGATAAAGAAAATACAGAACATCTACACCATGGAATACTATGCAGCCATGAAAAAGGATGAGTTCATCTCCTTTGTAGCAACATGGATGAACCTGGAAACCATCATCCTCAGCAAACTGACAACAAGAACAGAAAAATCAAACACCACGTGTTCTCACTCATAAGTGGGTGTTGAACGGTGAGAACACAGGGACACAGGGAGGGGAGCACTACACACTGGGGCCTGTTGGGGGGTGGGGGGCTAGAGGAGGGAGAGCATTAGAGAAAGACCTAATGTAGATGATGGTGTAATGGATGCTGCAAACCACCATGGCACGTGTGTACCTGTGTGACAAAGCTGCACGCTCTGCACATGCATCTCAGAACTTAAACTTTTTAAAAAGTTCACAAAGACAAAGAAAAAGGACTTTGCACCTGCAACTCTGCTTGGTTGGATTTGCTTGACTTTAACCCCATGCAGAAGTGTTTTCCTGGAACTGCTGTACTCAGAAACATAAACCCAAGCTTAGTCTGACTCTGGATGCTTTTTGAGTGTACTCTTGAAAGTCAACAATGCGGGTGGATGGGGCAACCCCTACCTACACAATCACACACAGTCATTGCAAGGCAACTTCCTGGATTGTCATTAGCTTTCAGTGAGAAACAGCTGCAGAAACCAGGTCTCAAGATGAAGAGGGTAAATCCCAGACACCAGCCAGGACGTGTCAGCTGGCATACAGCCTGTCTGTTTCAGAGCTCGGTGATGGAAAAAGAGGCAACACCACGGGTCAGCATTTTAGACTGGAATATCCAGGGATGGGTGTGTATGTGTGTGTGTGTGTGTGTGCATGTGAGTGTGTGCGTGAGTGTGCGTGTGCATGTGTGTGTATATATGAGTGTGTGTGTGTGCTCAGAACACTTGAGATCGATCCAAGATGGCTGATCACTAACAGCTCGGGATTGTAGCTCCCAGTGAAAGCACAGAGAACGAGAGGACGCCACACTTTCAGATGAATTTTTGTCGCTCACGGACCAGAAGATTCCCAGTGGAGGACCCCACGGTCGCCAGCGTGACTCTTGTGGCCGGCGCAGCGGTTTTGCCGGCTCCTTGGCGCGGCAGCTCTTCCTGCAGAGTAAACGGGACTTGTTCCCCTTCTGACCGATGTTTGGAGCTCCGGGAAGGCAGAGCCGCTTATTAAGGACTCAAGAAGAAAGCCAGACCGGAGATTCCTGGGTAGAAGAGCACCATCAGTCTTATCGCTGCTGTTTTGGCTGGCGCAGTGGGTTGCTCGGATTCCAGTGCTGGGAATCAATAAACTGGACGTCCACTCAGAAACCTAATTAGAAAGGCGGTAATTGTAAAGACGACAGATGGATAAATTTCTAACAAAGGGAAGAAACCAGCCTAAAAAGGCTGAGAATACCCAAAATCAGAACCCCTCTTCCTCTACAGGGGATTACGGTTCCTCATCAGCAACGGAACAAGCCCTGATGGAGAAGGACTGTGTGCCATTAACAGAA
The DNA here is from genome assembly GCF_049354715.1 of Callithrix jacchus. Classification (NCBI taxonomy): domain Eukaryota; kingdom Metazoa; phylum Chordata; class Mammalia; order Primates; family Cebidae; genus Callithrix; species Callithrix jacchus. The sequence continues at coordinate 2,309,519 of NC_133524.1, forward strand.
GTAGGCTTCAGAAGGTGGATGATAAGAAACTTCTGGGAGTTAAAAGAACTTGTTCTAACCCAATGTAAAGAAACTAAGAACTTTGAAAAAAGGTTTGACGAAATGCTAACAAGAATAGACAATATAGAGAGGAATATAAGTGAATTAATGGAGTTGAAAAACACATCATGAGAACTTAGTGAAATATGCACAAGTTTGAATAGCCAAATTGATCAAGCAGAAGAAAGGATATCAGAGGTCGAAGACCAACTTAATGAAATAAAATGAGAAGAGAAGAATAGAGAAAAAAGGATAAAAAGGAATGAGCAAAGTCTCCAAGAAATATGGGACTATGTGAAAAGATCTAATCTACGTTTGATAGGTGTACCTGAATGTGACGGAGAGAATGAATCCAAGCTGGAAAATATTCTTCATGATATTATTCAGGAAGACTTTCCCAATCTAGCAAAGCAGGACAATATTCAACCCCTGGTAATACAGAGAACACCACAAAGATATTCCTCAAGAAGAGCAACCCCAAGGCACATTATTGTTAGATTCACCAGGGTTGAAACGAAGGAGAAAATACTAAGGGCAACCAGAGAGAAAGGTCAGGTTACCCACAAAGGGAAGCCTATTAGACTTACAGCAGATCTCTCAGCAGAAACCCTACAAGCCAGAAGAGAGTGGGGGCCAATATTCAACATCCTTAAAGAACAGAACTTTCAGCCCAGAATTTCATATCCTGCCAAACTAAGCTTCACAACTGAAGGAAAAATAAAATCTTTTATGAACAAGCAAGTACTCAGAGATTTTATTACCACCAGGCCTGCTTTACAAGAGCTTCTGAAAGAAGCATTACACATAGAAAGGAACAACCCGTATTAGCCTTTCCAAAAATATACCAAAAAGTAAAGAGCATCAACATAAAGAAGAATTTATATCAACGAATGGATAAAACAGCCCATTAACATCAAATAGCAGTAACCCTAAATTTAAATCGACTAAATCCCCCAATCAAAAGATCCAGCCAAAACCTAATGGTATGCTACATCCAGACCCATCTCACATGCAAGGATACACAAAGACTCAAAATAAAGGGATGGAGAAAGATTTACCAACCAAATGGAGAGCAAAAATAAACAAACAAACAAATAAATAAAAAGCAGGAGTTGCAATTCTTGCGTCTGATAAAATAGATTTCAGAGCAACAAAGATATAGTGGTAAAAGGATCAATGCAACAACAAGAGCTAACGATCCTAACACCCAGATACATAAGACCCATAAAGAAATACCCATAAAGAGATTTAGACTCAACGAGACAGAAAATTAGTAAGGACATCCAGGACTTGAACTCAGATCCAGAACAAGTAAACTCAATAAATATTTATAGAGTTCTCCACTTTAAATACACAAAATATTGATCGGCCATTATTAATACCCATTTTTAGAATAAAGCAATATTCCCGTCCTCTCTCCCTCTTTTTCTTCCTCTTTCTTCCTCTCCTTCACTCCTTTTTTTTTCTTTCTTTCCTTCTCTCCTTTCAAAAAAAAAAAAAAAAGAGATCGAGACCATCCTGGTTAACATGGTGAAACCCCGTCTCTACTAAAAATACAAAGAATTAGCTGGGCATGGTGGCCTGTGCCTGTAATCCCCCCCCAAAAAAGAACACTCATTTACTGATTTTGAATAAAGGCACTTCATCCAGCAAAATGCTACCACAAGTATACTCCCCTCATAGGCTATCTGAAGTTCAATAGTTTAAAAAAATAAAAATAAAAACACGGTCTAGCCAAATACTTCTTTTTTTAAATTGTCCTTGAGGTTCTGGGGTACATGTGCAGACCATGCAGGATTGCTGCATAGGTACACACATGGCAAGTTAGTTTGCTACCTCCATTCCCCCGTCACCTATATCTGGTGTTTCTCCCCATGTTATCCCTCCCCAACCTCTCCACCCCCCACTGTCCTTCCCCTTGCCACCCCCAACTGACCCCAGTGTGTGATGCTCCCCTCCCTGTGTCCATGTGTTCTCATAGTTCAACCGCCACCTATGAGTGAGAACATGCGGTATTTGATTTTCTGTTCTTGTGTCAGTTTGCTGAGAATGACGGTTTCCAGATTCATCCAAGCCCCTACAAAGGACATGAACTCATCGGTTTTCATGGCTGCATAGTATTCCATGGCGTGTATGTGCCATTTTCCCTGTCCAGTTGATCATCGATGGGCATTTGGGTTGGTTCCAGGTCTTTGCTATTGTAAACAGTGCCGCAGTGAACATATGTGTGCATGTGTCTTTATAACAGAAGGATTTATAATCCTTTGGGTATATACCCAGTCATGGGATTGCTGGGTCAAATGGTGTTTCTATTTCTAGGCCCTTGACGAATCGCCACACTGTCTTCCACAATGGTTGAACTAACTTACACTCCCATCAAGAGTTTTTTAACTCTGTGGCTTCACCAGCAGCAGAGATGTGTAGACAATGATAGTTTCTGTGTTATGTCAGCTGAGCATTAGCTCTGAAACAGCTGCCATATCTGCCATCCTGCCATCCTTGGGCTTATGCTGTGGCCATCCATTGACATAGCCTAAGTATGTCTTCACGCCGAGGGGATGGGAGCATTGATATAAATAAATGTTTGGACAGATTACAGCTCTCCTGCCAGACAGTTCGATGGACGATGACAATCCTATTTAGCCCAGCAGCTTACATTTACAGAACTTGCTCAACTGCAGACAGGATACGGAAGCTTTCACGTAATATTTAAATGCCCACAGGTATTCACAACTCACGTCAGCCCAAGATGGGAGATGCATGGGTGTCCCTGATTGCCTCGAGATTTGTGGGTTGAAACTCTAAGGCCACATGGGAGGGTATTTGGAGATGGAGACTTTAGGAGATGATGACGTTTAGATCACGTCGTGAGGGTGGGGCCCTTATGATAGGATTAGTGCCCTTTTAAGAGGAAACACCATGGCAGACATGCTTGCTCCCTCATGCTCCCTCTTACTCTCTCTCTGCCATGTGAAGCCATCCATAAACCAAGAAGAGGAGACTGTCCAGAACCCCACCATACTGGCACCTGGGTGGAGGCATTTCTGCCTCCAGTACTATCGGGAGATAAATTTCCATTCTGTAAACCACCCCATCTATGGTGCAGTTGACGCTTGACCAACATGGGTTTGAACTGCATGGGTCCAATTCTATGGGAATATTCTTCCACCTCTGCCACCCCGAAACAGCAAGACCAAGCCCTCCTCTTCATCCTCCTCTTCAGGGTACTCAACGTGAAGGCGATGAGGATGAAGACCTTTATGACGACCCTCTTCCACTTAATAAATAGTAAATATACTTTCTCTATGATTTTTCAAAATTTGTTAGCTCTGGGTGTGCTTCTGGTTTTTAATTTTAGTTTTCCTTTGGTGTCCTTTTTGACTTTTCATTTTATTTTTCCATAAGTTATTGGGTTCACATGGTATTTGGCTATTTGAGTTAAGTCTTTTTTTGGAGATGGAGTTTAGCTCTTGTTGTCCAGGCTGGAGTGCAGTGGCGTGATCTCAGCTTACCGTGACCTCTGCCTCCTGGGTTCATGCGATTCTTCTGCCTGAGCCCCCCACGTAGCTGGGACTACAGGCACGCACCACCACATCTGGCTAATTTTGTAGGTTTAGTAGAGACGGCATTTATCCATGTTGGTCAGGCTGGTCTCAAACTCCCGACCTCAGGAGATCCGCCTATGTCAGCCTCCCAAAGTGCTGGGATGACAGGCGTGAGCCAGCAGGCGCAGTGTCTTGTGTGCGTTTGTCCTAAATTTTCCTGGCGCCGGATGAACAGCAGGGTATACACCCCGGACAACACAGCCACTTCACTGATGTGTACAGCGCTTACACACTATAGCTCCCATCCTCACAACAGCCGCAAAGCGGAATGCACTGAAAATCAGCAACTCTCTCATCCATCAGAAAATAGAAACCACAGGACAAAATGCTGCCTGAAGACTAGACAGACAGACAGATAGGTGGTGCGAGGCATTCTGCTGGACTGGGAATTCCTGCGGGAGCTGGCAGTGATGGATACATTGGAAGGCTCATTACTGAACAGCTGCAGTCTGACCATGGACAAGTCTCAGGGACATGGATGAAGCTGGAAACCATTAGATGTTCATTGCAGCGCTGCTCACAATAGCAAAGACTTGGAACCAACCCAAACGCCCATCAATGACAGACTGGACAAAAAACGTGGCACATAGACACCATGGAATACTATGCAGCCATCAAAAAGGGATGAGTTCATGTCCTTTGCAGCGAGTGGATGAAACTGGAAACCACCATTCTCAGCAAACTGACACAAGAACAGAAAACCAAATACTGCATGTTCTCAATCACAGGTGGGTGTTGAACAATGAGAACACATGGACACAGGGAGGGGAGCATCACACACTTCAGTCTGTTGGGGGGTGGGGGAGCTAGGGGAGGGATAGCAGGAGGTGGGGGGATTGGGGAGGAAGAGCACGGGGTGGGGACTAGGGGAGGGAGAGGAGGGGGTGGGGGGCTGGGAAGGGATAGTAGGGGGTGGGGGCTGGGGGGATTGGGGAGGGAGAGCATTAGGAGAAATACCTAATGTAGATGGAGGCAGCAAACCACCATGGCACGTGTATACCCATGTAACAATCCTGCACAATCTGCACACTACTCCAGACCCTGAAATATAAGAGAGAGAGAGAGGGAGGGAGGGAGGGAGGGAGGAAAGAGAGAGAAAGACAGAGAGAGGGAAGGAAGGAGGGAGGGAGGGAGGGAAGAAACTCACTCCTGGGGGTCCATCTTAGAGGGGACCCTGCCCTTTCGCAAATTTTACATCTAGGAGCTCAGCCAGCTTCCCTGGGTGGAGATCCAAGAAATACCCAGCGGTGTGCTATTGAGGGAGAAAGGAGTCTTCTGGAACATGCCCGGAGCAATCTGTGTTCCATCCGCCCTCAAGGTAAAGTACTGAGCACGGCCAAAGTAACCTGGGGGAAAGAAAATCTCAGATCTCACTGCCTTTCTTTCTCTTTTTTCTTTCCTTCTCTTCCTTCCTCCCTTCTCTCCCTCCCCCTCTTTCTTTTTCTCCCTCTGCTCTCTTCTTCCCTCACCCCCTCTCCCTTCCCCTTCCCTCCCCTCTCCTTTCCTCTCCTCCCTTTCTTTCACTTTTTTTTGAGGCAGAGTTTCACCCTTGTCGCCCAGGCTGGAGTACAGTGGCACAATCTCGGCTCACTGCAACCTCCATCTCCCGGGTTCAAGTGATTCTCCTGCCTCAGACTCCCCAGCAGCTGGGATTACAGGCACCTGCCACCACATCTGGTTTTTTTTTTTGTATTTTTAGTAGAGATGGGGTTTCACCATATTAGCCAGGCTGCTGTGAAAGTCCTGACCTCAGGTGATCCGCCCCCCTTGGCCTCCCAAAGTGCTGGGATGACAAGCATAAGCCACCATGCCTAGCCAAATTTCAGTTTCTTAGCTTTCCTTCTGTTTTTGGGAGATGAAGTTTCACTCTTGTTGCCCAGGCTGGAGCTCAGCGGCTCAACCTCGACCTCCTGGGTTCGAGCGATTTTCCTGCCTCAGCCTCACAAGTAGCTGGGATTACAGGCACCTGCCACCACATCTGGATAATTTTTGTATTTTTAGCAGAGACGGGGTTTTGCCATATTGGCCAGGCTGGTCTCGAACACCTGACCTCGGGTGATCCGCCCCTCCTCCCCTTGGCCTCCCAAAGTGCTGGGATTGCAGGCATGAGCCAGCATGCCTAGCCCAATTTCAGTTTCTCTTAGCTCTCTTTCTTTTTTATTTCTGAGACGAAGTTTCACTCTTGCTACCCAACGGCCCTTTGCGAGCACAAGAGATGCTGTAGCCACATGCTGAGCCGTTCAGTCACATTTCCAAGCACTGGAGAAGCGCCTCTCTGAATGCATCTGAAAGTCGCATGGGACTCGATTGAAGCAACTGAGGAAAGAGTGACCACAGATATGCTCTCTGTTAGGCTCACGGTACTCCAACCACAGAAATGAGAAGCCACGAGGGAGGCCGACGCAGAAAGAAGCCATCACTGGCCGGGCGCGGTGGCTCACGCCTGTAGTCCCAGCACTTTGGGAGGCCAAGGCAGGTGGATCTCCTGAGGTTGGGGGTTCAAGACCAGCCTGAGCAACATGGAAAAACCCCATCTCTACTCAAAATATAAATTAGCCAGGAGTGGTGGCATGTGCCTGTAATCCCAGCTACTCAGGAAGCTGAGGCAGGAGAATCACTTGAACGCGGGAGGCGGAGGCAGGAGAATCGCTTGAACCCGGGAGGCGGAGATTGCGGTGAGCTGAGATCGTGCCACCGCACTCCACTCTGGGCGACAAGAGCAAAACTCCATCTGAAAAAAAATAAGAAAGAAAAGAAGCCATCACGATCAACTTAAGTATAAAGGAAGCCAGCAAAGCTGCAGTGCTACCCTGCGTGGTACATGTGAGCATAACTACTGTAAGGCCACAAGCCTTCCTGGTCACCCTGATCAGCTGGCCTCATGATCACAGCGCTAGACTCAGGACACACCCTCCCCATAAAAGTGAATTCTGGAATGAATGTGGACAACTTCATGCCTCTCTGTATGGGCCTTTGCATCGAAAGCACAAAGCGGTCCGACAAAGCATTATGGGAAAATCCCAAAGGTGACTGAGGGAACGCCTCGCACGTGTGTTATTTTATTCTATTATACACTCTCAGTTCTGGGTGCATGTGCAGAACGTGCAGGTGTGTTACACAGGTACACACGTGTCATGGCGGTTTCCATCCCCTGTCATCCAATTACGCCTGTCCACAGGATGGCTCCTTTTCTTGCTTAATGAAAATCTGAATTATTAGGAAAGGGATGAGGGAGAGGGGCAGAGAAGGAAGGAGAGGAGGACAGATTGGAGGGAGGACAGGGACGCACAGGAGAGACAGAGAGAGCTTTGTTCTGTCATAACCTCCACCCCTACAACTTGACCATGGTGTTGAACGATAAAACCATGTTTTCTGACAAAGGAGCTATGCAAAGAGCAAATGAAATACCGTTGGGGGGACATAAAAGACCAGCCAGAGCATCTGACTGGAGAAACGCAAGGAAAGGCTATCTTAGCACAAGTCACTGGGGTGTTAGAAGCCACAGCGGGGATAGGCTGATTTCCGTCCTCCTTCCAAATCCCTGTGTTAAAGTCCTAACGCCCAGGACCTCAGAATGTCACCGTGTTTGAAAGAGGTGATTAAGGTAAAAGAAAGTCACTAGGCTGGATCTAATCCAAGAGGACTGGGGCGCTTATAAGAGGAGGAGATGAGGACACAGAGAAACACAGAGGGACGACCCTGTGAGGACACGGGGAGAAGACGGCATCTCCAAGCCCAGGAGAGAGGCCTCAGGAGGAGCCAGCCCTGCCCAGACCTGGATCTCAGACCTCCCACCTCCAGGACTGTGGCAGAGGCAGTGTCTGCTGTTTCAGCTGCCCAGCCAGTAGCATTTTACTATGGCGGCCCGAGGTAATAGAACAGGCATTCCATCACTGCTTCTTTCCTCGGGGGGCGTCGTGAAGTACCCCAACAGCGTTAGGTGGTGTTACAGGAGACCCCAACATCTGCCATGCTCCCAGAAGAGTGAGCTATGTTTTACGTGTTGGGGTGGCTTTCCTCAAAGCATTAGGGTTATCTGAATAACTGGGATCTCTGCACCAGGGAGCCTGGGGTCTACTTGAGGACGATACCTGCTGAGAGTGACATATTCTCTTCGTTTCTTCAATTGCCCTTTAATGAAGAAAAATAAAAATATATTATTTATATAATGCAATATATAATCTATATTATTTATAATATTTCATTATATATTTACATATTGCATTATATATTTATACATATTTATATATATTTGTTGCATTATACAATATACATGTATATACTGCATTATATAAATAATGCAATATATGCCTTTCATAAATATATGTATTGCATTATACCAATAATTAGACAAATAATGCAATATATATATATTTATGAAAGGCATTTATAAAACTTCATGTTTATGCCTGTTGGATAAAACAGGTGGTGGAGTTGTATTTATATATATATATTTTTTAATTTTTAATTTTTATAAATAGAGATGGGGTTTCTCCATGTTGGCCAGGCTGGTCTCGAACTCCTGACCTCAGGTGATCCGCCCACCTTGGCCTCCCAAAGTGCTGGGATTACATGCATGAGCCACCACGCCCGGCTGTATTTACATATATATAAAGTAAAATTGTATTTACATGTATAAGAAAGTAAAATTGCCTTGGTAAGAAAATTTTTTGTCTGAATGCTATTTTTTCCTTGCGGAACCTAGGAACAAGCATTCTGTCTCTAACGGGAAGGTTTTCAAATGACTCTGCCCAGACCCAGCAGAGAAAGGCGACATGGAGGCTGCTGAAATGACAGTGAGAGATTTAGAATATTCTATGAAACAGGTGATAACGCACCAGCAGAACTTCAGAGGACGAACCAAATTCTGAAAAATTCTGTTCTGGGTAAACTCCTACCAAACAGCGTCGCTTGATACAGGAAAATCTTTCGAGACACAGTCAATTGACGTCACCAACTTCATTGTTGTCTATTTCAAGAAATTACCAAAGCCACCTCCACCCTCAGCAACCACCACCCTGATTAGTCTGCAGCCAGCAACACTGGGGCAAAACTCTCCATCAGGAATAAGGTTTTGAAACCCGAAACGTTGAGATAATTGTCAGTATTGTTTAGTAACAAAGTATGCTTTAAAAAACAATAATGCCTATGGTTGGGAGGTTTTATGGACACACCATGAAATGCTCTCAGCTTAGTGCTCACTGCGGGAAGTAGAAAAGTTCCTTTTAAAGTTTCCTTCCTTGTTAAAGGGCAAATGTGCTAATAACTCTCTGTGAAGCCCCATCCTACGTAGCTGTTAGACACGCCGAGCTCACAGGCATGTAGGACATTCTATGTCCTTGTACTTTCACCGAGATATCAGTGCTGGGTGTGCTCACAGGCGGGTCCCAGCTCTCCGTGGCTTTCACCTGTTTAGAAAAGTTTTAAGTTGTCAGCCAGTCGGGTTTTAGTTTAGATGCTGAGGTCTGGCTCCGGCTCACGGAGCTCAGACACGGCAGGAAGGACGACCCCACATGCGTCAGGGATACATGTGTGTGTTTTCCTTTGTTCACTGTACTCTCGTGGCAGGATGGCTAGTGAGGGTCCCCTCCCTGCACCCTGGGAAGTAAAAACTGCATTGCTGAGAGATCCTCTGTCTCAGGGCTGATGTTTCTTTGCCACGCCGAGCGTCTATTTCCAACAGTCACCATTCACTACATTGAATGGTGCTCAGTAACTACATTATTAACTTTGCCCATCTCTCTTTTGTTGCTCAGAAGGATGATGCATTTGTCAGAGAAGCAAAGAAGAAGGTTCTTGGAAAGGTGATGGTCATATTGCTGAAAGGTAGGTAAGAACAGAACACGGACGGACTCGATGGCCCCCATTATGCTCAAGGGTGGGGGTAGCTCATAAGAAAGGAAATGAGCTGACATTATGCTGGAGAAATATGCAAGGAAGGGACTGTCAAAAGCTACGTAGTGTGTGCAGTGATATTTTCACAGTGCTCTGGAAATGAGGTTGTTAATTGTCCAAATGAACCACTGGCTGGGTGACGGCACTCGAGCATGAGTTGCTGTGTGTCAGCTGGGATTCCAGGAAAACAGATTGTGCCAGACACGTGGATATCCCCACGTGGGCAGAGAAGACACGGGAGTACATTACAAACAGGATTTACGTTTTGCACCCAGCTACCTCTCTCTGGGGCATGACCGACCATCCAGCAGTACCCTACCCTAATACAGCCTCCAGCCACCCTGCCAGGTATTTACCCAGGGTCTTCATTTTATGCAACAAGCAAGATCCTTGGATTTTCACCCATTGAGTTTTAGTGAGAATGTTAAGATTTCTTCCAGATAACCAAAGCAGGAGCTGCAAGACTGCAGATGGCGCGCTGAGGACTTACATATCCATCTGATCTGGCCAGGAATGTGATCGATCAAAAACTCGGGAACTTTCCTTGTCATTGTCCTCTAATGCGTATTCAGAATGTACTCTGCGGTAAGCACCATTTTACAAAAAGACTGTCGAGGAATGGATCACAAAGTCAGGAGTTCAAGTCCAGCCTGACCAACATGGTGAAACCCAGTCTCTACTAAAAATACAAAAAGTAGCCAGGCAAAGTGGCACACACCTTTAATCCCAGCTACTCAGGAAGCTGAGGCAGGACAGTCGCTTGACCCTGAGAGGAGGAAGTTCCAGTGAGCGAAGGTCAAGCCACTGCACTCCAGCCTGGGCAACAGAGCAAGACCCCATCTTAAAAAAAAAAAAGGAAACTGGACTGGCGCGGTGGCTCACGCCTGTAATCCAAGCACTTTGGAGGCCAAGGTGGGCGGATCACCTTAGGTCAGGAGTTCAAGACCAGCCTGACCAACATGGTGAAACCCTGTCTTTAAAATAATAATAATAATAAAGGAAAAGAAAAAAACATAATAATGTCAATATTTTGAAACAGCCTAGCGGCAAGTTGCCATGTTGTTTGAGTTTGCGATGATCTCTTGTAGCAATGGAGTCGGGCTGGGGAAAATCTTGTTCCTGCAAAACAGAGGAGGTTCCGCCACAGTTTCTCAGGTCAGGGACTGTGTCCTCCGTTTCGGGATATTATCAAAGAGTGGTATCATCAGAGAACCGCCAGGATGCAAAAGTACACCGAACGTCATTTCGGTGTGGAGCTGAGTGCAATCAAAGCTAGTGAGTTTCTAACATCTCCGAATCTATCGTGAATACAATCACTAACATCTTGTTTGCGGTTGAGTGACTATGAAGTTAGTAGACGTATTTCAAACTATGACCAGCAGAAGCAAACTCTCCTTAAGGTAACTTTTTACCGCTCTTTCTACGCAAAACCAGAAAAGCAAACGTCTTTGCCGTGATGATACGCTCACGTCCTGACTCCCAAAAACTTGATTCAGGTAGCAGAGCCCACGTGGCGTTCAGGGCGTGACCCCTGCCTGTCTGCCCGTCACCTTCTGCTGTTCTCCCCATTGCTGCACCCACAGTACCTTACATGGCCACCTTGTACAATGCGAGCTTATCACGTGTGACTACTCCTTGCAATTACTATTCCCTGGCGTGGAAGGACCCGTGCCTACACCTTGTCCTGGCTGGCTTCTTCTTAACGTTCACGTCTACACAAGTGTCAGCCACTTAGACTTTCTCAGACACCCAAGCTGAGGTAGCCGCTACTCTCTCTTATTTTCTTCACCGTCTTTATCTGTAGCCGATATTACCTTGTTTTTCAAAAACATAGTTGCGTATTGTTTTCCTTGTCCACGCAATTATCAGCTCTACAAGAAGAAAGACCTTGTCCCTTCGGTGCCACGCGCCTCTGCAGCGTCCGTCGGCATGCTTGGACGTGGTAGAAGCTGTGTAAACATTCGGCAGATGACTGAAACATCATCTCCAGCCTGGGCCAACCCTCGGCTCCTATGTTTCACACAGCCACTCATGATACGCTACAGCCTTCTTTCCAGAACGACTTTAATTTCCATCGCCTGTGCTCTGTAACACCATAATTACAGTATGTCTGCTTTCAGTTTTCCCATTCTGCAAGGGCACAGGAGATTGTATTCTTTTTTTTTTTTTTTTTTTTTTTTTTTTTGAGACGGAGTTTTGCTCTTGTTACCCAGGCTGGAGTGCAATGGCGTGATCTCGGCTCACCGCAACCTCCGCCTCCTGGGTTCAGGCGATTCTCCTGCCTCAGCCTCCCGAGTAGCTGGGATCACAGGCACGCGCCACCATGCCCAGCTAATTTTTTGTATTTTTAGTAGAGACGGGGTTTCACCTTGTTGACCAGGATGGTCTCGATGTCTTGACCTCGTGATCCACCCGCCTTGGCCTCCCAAAGTGCTGGGATTATAGGCATGAGCCACGGTGCCTGGCTAGGAGATTCTATGCTTATAGGCAGGGACTGTGTTTTAGTTGCCTTTCTATCATTTGTACCTAAGATTGTGCTTGGCACATAATCCTCTGTAGAAAAAAAAAAACCCTGTGAATGTGAAGTGATGTGAACATATGATCGTGGAAGATGTATTCGAGTTAAGGACGTCCGGATGAGGTCACCGCAGATGCAGGACTGATGTACGCTCCTAGGTTCCACTGCATATTCTCTCACACAAGTACTACTGTTCAGCTCTGAGAATCACTCTCACTTTTATTCCCAGGAAATTTCATATCATTATCTTCAATTCAGTGAGGTCTAAGAAGCAAGGCAAGTAATGATATAAAATTACTGCTAATAGAAAATTCACTTCTAATCTCGCTTCAAGCAAGATTTTCTTTTTTTTGTGAAATGAAGGCGCGCACGCATCTTCAAGGCTACGAACTGATTGCTGCACAGGAGAGAAATCTGATTGAGGAAAATCTACAATTGCTGTTTAGACACTTGAGCCTCAGGGGTTAGAAAACGTGCCCCGACTAGACGGGTCTTAAGCCGGAGATGATGATAGCTAATTAGCTGCATATAGGAAAATAAGTGTCGCTCAAATCTGAACAGTGCTACTCAGACGTGAGACTGTATAATGAGCTTGTGAAGAGGGAGGCTGCACCTTCATCTGTTCTTTAACCAATGCAGGCTTACCACGTAGTAAAGCGTCTGGGCACAGGGCCCCCACGCCTGTTATCCCAGCACTTTGGGAGGCCGAGGCCAGTGAATCACCCGAGGTCAGGAGTTCGAACCAGCCAGACCAACATGGTGAAATCCCATCTCTACCAAAAAAATAAAAGGTATTAGCCGAGTGTGGTGGCTTGTGCCTATAATCCCAGCTACTTGAGAGGCTGAGGCAGGAGAATTGCTCGAACCCGGGAGGTGGAGGTTGCAGTAAGGTGAGATTGCACCATTGCACTCCAGCCTGGGCAGCAAGAGTGAAACTTTGGCTGCCCCCATCCAAAAAAAATCTAAATTCCGTAGACTTCGAGTACTTTGTCCTTCATATGGTGGGTGGGCCTGGTCTAATCAGTTGACGGTGCGAATTGCCCAGAAGACTGATGTTCTCTGAGTAAGAAAGGATTCTGCCAACAGACGGGCTTTGGGCTCCATGTACCATGGCTCCTCCCGCGGCCCCAGCTGGCCTGGGACTTGCCAACCTCCATTATCACGTGAGCAGAATTCCTTAAAATAAATGCTTTCTATCAATACAGCCAGCTGATTGCTGTTTTTTCTCTGCAGCATCCTTGACTCATACACACAGCTCCCTGCTTCCGTGGCTCCCAGCTCCCGTGGTACCCTTGTTCTGTAAGAAAGTAGTAAGTTTTAGGTGAACACCAAGGAGGAATGCCATCCAGGAAACGCCTTTGCCTCCTTGAAGATCTGATGACTTTCCACTCACTCTCTAAAATTCAAGTCAAATACATGTATTTTCTGATAATGTTTCTACCTCTACAGGCAAAACCAGGCATTTTACCCCATGGCATCTGGGCACACAGCGGCAGAGGTGCATTTGAGATGCCTCTAAGTTGTTGTTAAGGCACCATCTTGGCCAGGCGCAGTGGCTCATGCATGTAATCCCAGCACTTTGGGAGGCCGAGACAGGCAGATCACGAGGTCAGGAGTTCAAGACCAGCTTGACCAACATCATGAAACCCGTCTCTACTAAAACTACAAGAATTAGCCGGGCGTAGTGGTGCACCTGTAATCCCAGCTACTGTGGTGGCTGAGGCAGGAGAATCGCTTCAACCCGAGAGGCGGAGGTTGCAGTGAGCTGAGACTGCACCAGTGCACTCCAGCCTGGGCGACAGAGAAAGACTCTGTCTCAAGAAAAAAAAAAAAATTGTACCATCTTCCCCTGACTGCGAATCTCTTAGGAACAGTATCTGTAAAAATGTAATAGGCCATCCAGGATTTAATAGGTGCTCAAATATTGCTGAGGGTGGTTTTTCTCTTCTCTGTTTCCACATTGCAAGTTGGCACCATGTGTCTGCACATAAGTGTATTTTCCACCCACCTGATTTCCCTGTTTCTATCCTCCCCTCCCACAAGGCGCCCTGAAGCTGCTGTCAAGCTTAATTTCCTGAAAATAACCCAACTCCTCTCACTGCCTTCGTAAACCCTCCCTGTAGCTTCTGCTCGCAGTAAATCTAAGTGAACTCTGAGTTCACTACCAGGGTTTCCTCCCTTTTTTCATTCCTGTTTGTAGGGATGTTGTAGGAATCTGTTTTCACACTGCGGATAAAGACGTACCTGAGACGGGGCAATTTATAAAAGAAAGTTTTTGTTGGACTTACAGTTCCGTGCGGTTGGGGAAGCCTCACAATCGTGGCAGAAGGGGAAAGGCACATCTCACATGGCAGCAAGCAAGAGAACAGTGCATGTGCAGGAAAACTCCCCTTGATAGTAACCATCAGATCTCGTGAGACTTACTTATTACCATGAGAACAGCACAGGAGAGACGTGCCCCCATGATTCAATTACCTCTCAGGGGTCCCTCCCACAACATGTGGGAATAGAAGATGAGATTTGGACCCTGGCACGGTGGCTTACACCTGTAATTCCAACACTTTGGGAGACCAGGGCTGGCAGATCACCTGAGATCAGGAGTTCAAGACCAGCCTGGACAATATGGCAAAACACCAACTCTACTAAAAATAGAAAAATTAGCCAGGTGTGGTGGCTCACACCTGTAATCCTAGCACTTTGGGAGACCAGGGCTGGCAGATCGCCTGAGATCAGGAGTTCAAGACCAGCCTGGGCAATATGGCAAAACACCGACTCTACTAAAAATATAAAAATTAGCCAGGTGTGGTGGCTTACATCTGTAATCTCAGCTACCTGGGAGGCTGAGGTAGGAGAATCGCTGGAACCCAGGGAGGCTGCAGTGAGCCGAGATTGCACCACTGAACTCCAGCCTGGGTGACAGAGCAAGACTCCGGCTCCAAAAATAAAATAACATAAGATAGAGATTTGGATGGGGACAGAGCCAAACAGGTAACACAGGGAAAGACCTGTACATTTTCCCAAGCATTTCATGCCATTTTGCTCTTCAGTGGCTGTAACGCAGTGTCCAGCAGCATAGGGACCCATCGATGTTACAGATGGGACATGTAAAATGGTACCACCCTTGTGCAGGTGGCCTGTAGGCTCCCTGGTGGGACCACCCTGCTCGTGGAGAACCACTGTTCTGCCCACTTAATGAACCACCCTCCATATCTGCTTAATTAGAGAGCAGCTGCCTCCACAAACCCCTATACCCATGGGTTCTGGGAGCGATGGTGTCTGGAAATCCCCGCGCATGCCCAAGCCAAGCCCAGAGTCAGGCAGGGAACTCAAGCCAGACCAGTGAGAACCCTGGCTTGAGACAGTCCACACGAAAAGAAGAAAAGAGAGTCTGTTAGTATTAGAGGCAAAGCAAGGCAGAGGGAATAGAGAAGAAGGTTGAGTAGGAGAGTCACACTTCTCTGCAGGAACACGAGACCCCAGCGGTAAGAAGCCCGCATCCTGGAAAGCTTGGGCTCTGTGTTCTGGCCTCTGATAAGAAAGGGGTCAATAAGTTCAGGGCAGACTAAACATAAAAGCAAAGGCTCTTCTGCTTACGCTGGATCAAGCTGGGGTCAGGTGCTTGCGGCCAGAGTTTTGATACGTTTGTTCATTCTCTGGGTGGGGTCATTCCCTCGCAGCCAGGGTTTTGATGCCTGCGTTCCTATTCTCCGTGTGTGGGGGGTTTTATTTACTTGCTTTCAAAAGAAAATAGAGAGAAAGGCTCCAAAGGATGGAAAGGGGGGTTACCTCTCAGAGATAAGAAAGAGGCACCAGCAGACACTGCACAGAATGCAGCAAAAAATGAAAATGGGAAAAGTCAGAATGAAAAGCAGTCCGATGCTGGTTCTATTATTACTTTTTCCCCTTGCAGGGAAAGGAGGCACAAGGCCCCTGTGGGTTTCTTTTTGCACAGGTGGGAGGCGGAAGAAGCGGAACTTGTGTTCCTCTGCCACTGTTTCCTGCAGAAATGGGTGAACTCCATACATAGTATGGCAGCTCCTCCAAAAATTAAAAGCAGAACTACTCTGTGAAGCAGGAAGCACACTTCTAGGTATTCATCCAAAAGAGAAATTGGTGTACGACAGGCATGTACCCCACCACGTTAATTGTAGCACTACTTACAATAACCTACATTATTCTATATCTTAAATAATCGAGGTTATTCTAAATAGCACTGCATTTAACCAAGCGTTTATTCTATATCTTGGTTGTTTTCTAAGAAAATCCAGTGTGGCCAGGCACTGTGGTTCATGCCTGTAATCTCAGCACTTTGGGAGGCCAAGGCAGGTGATCACTTGCAGTCAGGAATTCGAGACCACCCTATCCGACATGGTGAAACGCCCTCGCTGCTTAGAGGTACAAAAATGAGCCGGGCGTGCTGGCGGGCACCTGTAATCTCAGCTACAAGGGAGGGCTCAGGCAAGAGAATCACTTGAACCCGGGAGGCAGAGGTTGCAGTGAGCCGACATCACGCCATTGCACTCCAGTGTGGGTGACAGAGCAAGACTCCATCTCAAACAAACAAAGAAAACGCAGTACATACACACAATGGAATAGTATGCAGCCTTTAAAAAGAAGGGAATTCTGTCATTTGCTACAACATGGATGAACCTGGAGGATGTTATGTGAAACACACCAGGCACAAATTGACAAATCCTGCATGATTTCCCTGCCATGTAGAATCTAAAACAGTCAAATGCATAGAAGCCGAGAGTAGAATGATGCTTCTGAGGAAATGAGGGGCAGGGATGTGGGAGCTTGGGAGGCGCTGTTTCATGAGCACGTTTCAGTAGATGACATGAATCAGTTTTGTGGTCTGGTGTACAGCTGTACGCAGCACAGCAGGTGTGCCTAGAGATAACACCACCATATTATACACATAACACTTTGTCAAGAGGGTAGCTCCCACGCTAAGTGCTCTGACCGTATAAAATAAACATCTGAACACATACATTTACTGTAGTTCTATGTACAATAGCAAAGACTTGGAACCAACCCAAATGCCCATCCATGATAGAGTGCTAAAGAAAATGAGACACACAGGCACCATGGAATACTATGCAGCCATGAAAAAAGATGAGTTCATGTCCTTTGCAGGGACATGGATGAAGCTGGAAACCATCATTCTCAGCAAACTGACACAAGAACAGAAAACCAAACACCACATGTTCTCACTCATAAGCGGGGGTTTAACAATGGAAACACATAGACAGAGGGAGGGGAGCATCACACACTGGGGTCTGTCAGGAGGGGTGGGGGACAAGGGAAGGGAGAGCATTAGGAGAAATGCCTAATGCATGCGGGGCTTAAAACCTAGATGACGGATTGATGGCTGCAGCAAACCACCATGGCACGTGTACACCCGTGTAACACACCTGCACGTTCTGCACATGTACACGGGACTTACAGTAAAACAGTATTTAAAAAATGAAGAAGAAACTCAAAGCAGTTGTGCAAATGTTCAGCCACGTCGCATGGTTCAGAATGAGACTGGCCCACTTTCCAAATCTGCGCCGACGAGTGCATCAGAGTGCTTGTAACATGTGGACTCAGTCTTTCAGTGAAAATCACTGCTTCTAAACATGCCTTCATAACACACGCTCTGGCACTTGTCAGCCTCAGAGAGGTCACGAGTCATTTAAGGATGGAGCACTTCCTTGCTGACATCGGCACTCTGGGATGGAGAATGCAGCACAGGCCACCCAACGGGAAGAAGAAGACACCATTAGGCGGAGCGCAGGGGCTCACGCCTGTCATCCCAGCACTGCGAGGCCGAGGTGGGCAGATCATGAGGTCAGGAGTTTGAGACCAGCCTGGCCAACATAGTGAAACCCTGTCTCTACTGAAAATAAAAAACAAATTAGCCAGATGTGGTGGCACACACCTGTAGTCCCCTTGGGAGGCTGAGGCAGGAGAGTTGCTTGAACCCAGGAGGCAGAGGTTGCAGTGAGCTGAGACCACGCTACTGCACTGCAGCCTGGGCAATAGAACAAGACTCTGTCTCAAAAAAAAAAAAAAAATACAAGAAGACATCGTCCTGTGAACAGCCAGCGTGCTGAAGATGGGGAGGGCCATGCCACACACTCCGGTATGTGATGAAGCTTTGGGACCAGCCCTGACTTCTTGCCCAGCTGAAGAACAGACGGATGCTGTGGGATTGGGCTCCCTGGCTCTCTCAGGCTGGAATCCTGGACCACCTGGGTGAGACCGCCATACCGAGAGCTCTCCCTACCCTCGATAATGAGGAGGTGGTCAGCAGGGCAGGAGGCTGATACCCCTGCTTCTCCTCCAAGGTGACACCGGTTCCCGCTAGCCTTCTTCCTCCGCTTCTTGGTTGGTGGTTGAGCTCTCTCTCAAGTCATAGGGGACATTTGTTTTTTCAAGAAATAGCTGTGCATTTTTGCACCCTACAAGCACCCCTGGGCTACCACAATCCCAGCCCGATGCCGGCATTGACAGGGAAATCGGCTCTCCTTCCATATTCTCTACCAGCAAAGCAGGAGCCTTAGCTGATGGCTCTCGGAGGTACAGTGACCCCTAAACCATGACACAGCTCTGGAGGAAAATAGGCGGTATCCTAAAGTGCTCGGCACGAAAATGCACAGTTCTGTTGGGCATTTGTAGAGAAGCAAACTGGATGTCTCTGTTTTCTTCACCACAGCCTCAGGCAATGACTCATAGAAACAGCCCTCACCAGAGCAGATTATGTTTAAAGTCAAACTCCTACGAGGCTGTCTCTAAAGAGATGAGCCATCTGAGGAACTTCATCACCAGAAGTGTCAAAGCGCCTTCCAGCTTGCTGGGCTGAGGGCCTGCGAGCTTAACAGGGGACTCGGCTCTGCTCAGTATTGCCGCGTTCAATCACAGCTCACCACGGGACGATTCCATCGAGTTCTTCGGATTTCTGGCATGCGGGATCCACCCCAATGTCATACATGCCCTGACGCGCGTTTGTACCAACAGGTTTCTGCAGTCAGAGCTGTGGGTGGCCTTCACTGCAACTTATCAGGGTGGAAACTGTTTGGGGCGAGATACCGCGGAGGTGTGTTGAGTGTCACAGTGATTGCTACACATACAGGCAAAGGCTCCTGTAGCCATGAAAACGGACCTACAAGACCCGCCACGATGGAGGAAGGGCTTTAGGGAGCAGCCTGGGAATTGAGAATTTAGCAGTTCGGCTAAAGCCACAGAACTCCGACACCCCTTAAGGTCTACAACAGTCCAACCAGGCGCTGTGGCTCACGCATGACATCCCAGCACTTTGGGAGGCCGAGGCGGGTGGATCACGAGGTCAGGAGTTCGAGACCAGCCTGGCCAACATGCTGAAACCCCGTGTCTACTAAAAATACAAAAATTAGCCTGGCCTGTGGCGGGCGCCTGCAGTCCCAGCTACTCAGGAGGCTAAGGCAGGAGAATTGCTGGAACCTGGGAGGTGGAGGTTGCAGTGAGCCAAGATCGCGCCAGTGCACTCCAGCCTGGGTGACAGAGTGAGACTCTGTCTCAAAAAAAAAAAAAAAAATCTATTAAGAGTCCATCCGAACCACCAAAGTGTTGGCCAGAACCACGAACAAGAGTACAAAACCAGGCTGGATGTGGCGGCTCATGCCTGCTGTCCCAGCACTTTGGGAAGCCACAGCAGGCAGACTGCTTGAGCTTCGGAGTTTGAGACCAGCCTGAACAATATGGCAAGACCCCATCTCTACAAAAAACACAAATATTAGCAGGGCATGGTAGCATGTGCCACAGTCTCAGCCACGAAAGGCGCTGAGGTAGGAAGATTGCTTGAGCCCAGGAGGGAGAGGCTGCAGTGAGTCAAGACTGCACGACTGTACTTCAGCCTGGGCAACATGCCAGACCCTGTCTCAGCCCCAGAGAGAATGCAAAGGGACCTGGGAAACTCAGGTGCAGGCCTCATTTACACTGGAATGAAGTTGTACAGGAGAAAGGGGAAGGGAGGGCAGGAGACAGCAGGGGAGAGCAGTGGGGGCAGGGGAGGGGGAGGGGAACGGGAAGGGAGAGGGGAGGGGAGGAGGAGAGGGGAGAGGAGAGGGGAGGGGAGAGGGGAGGGGAGAGGGAGAGGGGAGGAGTAGGGGAGAAGTAGAGGGGAGGGCAGGGGAGGAGATGGAAGGGGAGGAGGAGAGGGGAGGGGAAGGGAGGAGAGGGGAGGGGAGGAGAAGGGAGGGAAGAGGGGAGGGGAGGGGAAGGGAGGGGAGGGGAGGGGAGGGGAGGGGAGGGGAGGAGAGGGAAGGGGAAGGGAGGGGAGGGGAGGGGAGGGAGTTCCAGGACCAAACAGACCATTCATCTATTGGGTAATACTTGAAAGAGTTACAAAACAGGCTGGGGAGAGAAAACACTGGGAGAAATGCCTGATGTGCGCGACGGGGGGACGGGAGACTGCAAATCACCATGGCACGTGTGTACCTATGTAACAACCCTCCAGGACGTGCACATGTACCCCAGGGCTTAAAGTACAATTAAAAAAGAAAAAAGAATTGAACGGATAGGCTGGGCGTGGTGGCTCACGCCTGTAATCCCAGCACTTTGGGAAGCCAAGGTGGGCAGATCGCTTGAGGTCAGGAGATTGAGACCCACCTGGCTAACAGTGAAACCCGTCCCTACTAAAAATATTACAATTAGCTGGGCGTGGTGGCAGGCACCTGTCAGCCCAGCTAATCAGGAGGGTGAGGCAGGAGAATCGCTTGAATCCGGGAGGTGGAGGTTGCAGTGAGCTGAGATTGCACCACTGCAGCCCAGCTTGGGTGTCAGAGTAAGACTTTGTCTCAAAAAACAAAAGAAAACTATAAGAGAGTACATGTGAGCCACGAAAGTTTTGACCAGACCCAAGAAGAAGAGTCTAAAACCAAGCTGGACACAGTGGCTCACACCTGTCATGTCAGTACTTTCAGAGGATCACGAGGTCAAGAGATCGAGACCAGCCTGGCTAGTACAGTGAAACCCCATCTCTACTAAAAATACAAAATGTAGCTGGGCATCGTGGTGGGCGGCTGTAGTCCCAGCTACCTGGGAGGCTGAGGCAGGAGAATCGCTGGAACCCTGGAGGCGGAGGTTACAGTGAGCCAAGATCACTCCACTGCATTCCAGCCTGGGCGTCAAGAGTGAAACTCCATCTCAAAACAAAAAAAATGTCACGAATGGATTTCTGACTGTGTCGGGGGTTGATGTCCCGAACCCCTGTATTTTCCAAGGGTCAATTGCAAATGGAAATATTTCCTGCAAAAAGGAAAAAATCCCTGAGATAAACACGCAGATCTGCCCCGATAAGATGTATAGTAAGCCATACAATTTATTTCTCAATGCCCACATGTCCATCTACCTCATCCTGATAAAACCATAGAGATTTAAAGATCAAGAGAAAATCCTAAAAGCATCAAAAGAGGGGAGAAAAAAAGGACATCTGACAATGGAAAAACAAAAAGCAGGACATCCGACAATGGGAAAACAAATCAGGTGGAAAGGGCTTTTTGTCAGAGTTAGATTTCAGTAAGGAATAAAGCAATAGGCCAGATGCGGTGGCTCAAGCCTCTAATCCCAGCACTTTGGTGGACCGAGGCAGGTGGCTCACCTGAGGTCAGGAGTTCGAGACCAGCCTGACCAACATGAAGAAACCCCGTCTCTTTAAAAAAAAAAAAAATACGCCGGACGCGGTGGCTCACGCCTGTAATCCCAGCACTTTGAGAGGCCAAGGCAGGTGGATCACGAGGTCAAGAGATCGAGACCATCCTGGTCAACAAGGTGAAACACCATCTCTACTAAAAATACAAAAATTAGCTGGGCATGGTGGTGCGTGCCTGTAATCCCAGCTACTCGGGAGGCTGAGGCAGGAGAATTGCCTGAACCCAGAAGGTGGAGGTTGCAGTGAGCTGAGATCACGCCATTGCACTCCAGCCTGGGTAACA
Organism: Callithrix jacchus; assembly: GCF_049354715.1. NCBI lineage: Eukaryota > Metazoa > Chordata > Mammalia > Primates > Cebidae > Callithrix > Callithrix jacchus. Next base: position 2,331,532 of record NC_133524.1, read on the forward strand.
ACAGCAAAACTCTGTCTCAAAAAAAAAAAAAAATTAGCCTGGTGTGGTGGTGCACACCTGTAATCCCAGCTACTCGGGAGGCTGAGGCAGGTGGAGGTTGCAGTGAGCTGAGGTCACGCCATTGCACTCCAGCCTGGGCAACAAGAGTGAAACTCGGTCTCAAAAAAATAAAAGAAACAGCTACAGAGTCATGAACTACAGAGGATTTGAACAAAAACCTCTAGACCTGAGGTAGGAAAACAAGATTTGTCTCAAACACTTGAGGACTCAGGAAATTAAAAAAATAATACTAATCAAGAGTCACTGCTTGTTTCTCTAGAAATGTGCCTGGACACACACTGCAGGAAGCTGAGATTCCCAGGCAAATCAGTACCCCATTCACAGGGAGAGACGGCCATGTGTGTGGATGGAGGGTTGGGCTGCAGGACCGTGCTTATGAATGGAAAAGAGAAGCAGGTGTACATCCCTGTGGGGTTGCCTGCACAGTCAGAACAGGGCAACACGAGAAAAGCATCAAATCTATAACATGCTGATTTTATATTTATTTATTTTTCAGACGGAGTCTTGCTCTGTGGCCGAGCTGGAGTGCAATGGCATGATCTCGGCTCACTGCAACCTCTGCTTCCCAGGCTCAAGCAGTTCTCCTCCCTCAGCCTCCCAAGCAGTCAGGATTACAGGCGTGCACCACCACGCCCAGCTAATTTTTGTCTTTTTAGTAGAGATGGGGTTTCTCCATGTTGGTCATGTTGGTCTCGAACTACTGGCCTCAGGTGATCCGCCTGCCTCGGCCTCCCAAAGTGCTGGGATTACAGGCGTGAGCCACGGCACCCAGCCACAATTTTCCTATTGGTATTAAAGACTGAATTTTTAACGGGGGAAAAACTGCCCAAGTATTTTTTGTTTTGTTTTGTTTTTAATATAGGAAATACGTATTTATATAAGGATAAATCTATACAAATGTATATATTTTAAAAATCCTATTTTTTTATTATACTGTAAGTTCTGGGGTACATGTGCAGAGCGTGCAGGATTGTTACACAGGTATACACGTGCCATGGTGGTTTGCTGCATCCATCCCCCCATCATCTACATCAGGTACTTCTCCTAATGCTCTCCCTCCCCTAGACCTTGACAGACCCCAGTGTGTGATGCTCCCCTCCCTGTGTCCGTGTGTTCTGACTGTTCAACACCCAATTATGGGTAAGAACATGTGGTGTTTGGTTTTCTGTTCTTGTGTCAGTTTGCTGAGAATGATGGTTTCTAGTTTCATCCATGTCCCTGCAAAGGACGTGATCTCACCTTTTTGATGGCTGCATAGTATTCCATGGTGTCTATGTGCCACATTTTCCTTATCAAGTTTATCTTTGATGGGCATTTGGGTTGGTTCCAAGTCTTGGCTATTGTGAACAGTGCCGCAATGAACAATGAACATATGTGTGCATGTGTCTTTATAACAGAATGTACGAGGGACAAAGAAGGATCCAGAGAGCTGGAGTTTCCATCAGTTCAGCCTGGATAATGTGTCCCTGTGAGCACACAGCAAGCCCTGCCCTGTCTTGGTGGCAAGGTCTGCCTTCTACACGGATCATAGCAGGATTCAAACTCTACAAAGATGTAGATACTCTACAAAGATAAGCAGTTTGGATTGACGGTCTGATTAGACGCACTTTTAATGGAAGAGACAGAAAATGCAAGTATCTAAGGAAAATGCTGGAGAGGTTCACTGTCGGCAAAGCTCTTCCTTTCCTTTCCTTCAAAAATGAGTTACAGAGTGTGGCTACATTGCTGTGGATTCAGCGTTTCTCATTTTTTCTTCAATTAGTCCTTTCATTTTCTTCCCAAGGATATGTGCAGATGTGCAACATGTGCTTCCACTTACAATGCCAAAGGCCCTGCCGGGCACAGTGGCTCACATCCGTCATCCCAGCGGTTTTGGAGGCCGAGGCGGGCAGGAGTTCAAGACCAGCCTGGCCAATATGGTTGAAGCACATCTCTACTTAAAAATATATATATATATACAAAAATTAGCTGGGCATAGCGGTGCATGCCTGTAGTCCCAGCTACTTGGGAGGCTGAGGCAGGAGAATTGCTTGAACCACCCAGGAGGCCAAGGTTGCAGTGAGCCGATACCATGCCATTGCACTGCAGCCTTTCTGACAGAGTGAGACTCTGTCTCAAAAAAAACAAAAACAAAAAAACCTCCTAGAGAGATTGGTGATAGTTTCTTTTGCTGTGCAGAGGCTCTTTAGTTTCATTAGATCTTATCTGTCAATTTTTGAGGCAGGCATTATCATTCCCGTTTCATAAATGAGGAAATGGACAAATAGATGATAGACAGATGAATGGACACATACATACACACATAAATAGGTGGATGGATATAGATACATAGATAGACAGCCAGCCAGACAGCCAGCCAGACAGACAGATACTTCCAAGCTTCACAAGCCCTGGTGTAGACAAATGGAAATCTTAGTTGGGCCAGCCAAGAAAATCAGTTATATTATTTTCGTTGCCATCAACATGTCTGTCATTATCATCTGTGCCACTGTGGCCAGGCATGGTGGCTCATGCCTTTAATCCTAGCACTTTCGGAGGCTGAGGCGAACGGATTGTCTGAGCTCAGGAGTTTAAGACCAGCCTGGGCAACAGGGTGAAACCCCGTCTCTACTAACACAATAGAAAAAAATGAGCTGGGCGTGGCGGCCAGCACTTGGAGTCTCAGGCATTCGGGAGGCTGAGACAGAATCACCTGAACCCAGGAGGCGGAGGTTGCAGTGAGCTAAGATTGCGCCACTGCACTCCAGCCTGGGAGATGGAGTGAGACTCCATCTCCAAAACAAAAACCGAAAATTGTGCCACCTTCATAATCCCACATGCAGGAGATTTCAGTGGGTACTAGACACCCATTGAGAGGCAGTCATCGCTTTTCTGCAGAATGTCGGAATCCAGCGTCAGTATTGTCTGCCTACGCACCCTGCTGCGACTCCACAGTATCACACAGCTCTCACCTCTGTGCCCAAGCCACTGCTCGTTTCTTAATCTCAATAATAAGTCTACGTGGTTTATTTAAAAATAAAAATAAAGATAAAAACAGTCTGGCCAACATGGTGAAACCCTGTCTATACTAAAAATACAAAAACTCGGCCAGGCATGGGGGCTCACGCCTATAATCGCAGTATATTGGGAGGCCGAGGAGGGCGGATCACGAGGTCAGGAGTTCAAAACCAGCCTGACCAACATAGTGAAACCCCGTCTCTACAATTGAACCGGGAGGCAGAGGTTGCAGTGAGCCGAGATCGTGCCACCGCACTCCAGCCCGGGCGACAGGAGCAAGACTCCGTTTAAAAAAAAAAAAAAAAGAGAGAGAGAGATGCTGTGTTCTCAGATAATTAGTTTTACACTGAAGCTTCATTTGGGAATTAGTTTTACACTGAAGCTTCATCTGGGAATTGAAAATAAGAACAGGGAAAACACATTTTTCTCTTCTAGAGAAAATAAACAAGGACAAAGATGCATGGAAAATATTTTAAAGGTCTCCTATTGACCTAAGTTATGAAGTCATTTTTTATGTAGTAACGAAATAATTGGAGGGGGATAGCCAGGAGCACAAAGTCTGAAATGTCTTATTTCATGTACACTCAGACACACGAACACACATACATAATTTATAACCAATTTAGCAAAACATTACGATTTGATAGAAACGGATGGTGGTACACAAGTGCTGTTCGAACTCTTCTCTGCCTCCTTCAAATGCGTGAAATGTGTTCTAGCGGAATGTTCTCATAAGGGACACTGAAGTTCAAACAGTTGCTAACCAATAAGAAAGGTCAATGCTTGTGGTCAGAGGCTTATGGGTGTCTGTTCATTAAGAATATTTTGGGGCCGGGTGCAGTGGCTCATGTCTGTTATCCACACACTTTGGAAGGCCGAGGAGGGTAGATCACTTTAGGTCAGGAGTTTGAGACCAGCCTGGCCAATGTGGTGACACCCTATCTCTACTAAAAATACAAAAATCAGCCAGGTGGTGTGCGCCTGTAGTCCCAGCCACTCGGGAGGTTGAGGCAGGAGAGTCGCTTGAACCTGGGAGGCGGAGGTTGCAGTGAGCCGAGATGCTGCCACTGAACTCCTGCCTGGGTGACAGAAAGAGATTGTCTTAAAAGCAAAGAAAATAATATTTTGAAACTACATGTCTTTTCAAAATGCCTTTGAAAAGGCATTTTGTGTAAATTAAGTGAAATCCTCTGACTTTCAGGGCGTCTCTTTTCCGCCCTATAGAAGCAAAGCTACCATACCCTCCATTCACAAGCCTTCATTACCCTACCAAGTGGGAAACAGGTTCACTTTTGTTTTCTTTTGAGACAGAGTTTCGCTCTTGTTGCCAAGGCTGGAGTGCAATGGCGCAGTCTCGGCTCACCACAACCTCCGCCTCCTGGGTTCAAGCAATCCTCCTGCCTCAGCCTTCCAAGTAGCTAGGTTTACAGGCATGCACCACCACGCCCAGCTAATTTTTTGTATTTTTAGTAGAGATGGGGTTTCTCCATGTTGGTCAGGCTGGTCTCGAACTTCTGACCTCAGGTGATCTGCCCACCTCTGCCTCCCAGAGGGCTGGGATTACAGGCGTGAGCCACCACGCCTGGCTAGGTTCGCCTCTAAATGGGTTTAAGAGCTTTGCTCCTGCGGTTAAGACCTCCCTCGGCCAGCATTGGATGTTCAGAGACAGAGGCTGAGGTGAAGTGGAGCGAACAACAGAAATCCTGTCTGAAGATGGGTGATACCCACACTGGCGCTGTAGAGAGTGACTATCGTGATTCTAGCCAAACTGTCACCACTCATCAGAGGAGAGAGAAAAAAAATAAGCAAATGAACTTTGATGTTCAAGAGCTTCATTGGAATCAGACTTATCCTGAGGTCATCTAGTGTGGGAACAAGATGCAGCTGCACTAGATGTTTGTGGCACATGCCTGTAATCCCAGCACTTTGGGAGGCTGAGACATGTGGATCACGAAGTCAGGAGCTCAAGGCCAGCCTGGTCAATATGATGAAACCCCATCTCTACTAAAAATGCAAAAAAATTATCTGAGTGTGGTGTCACGTGCCTGCAGTCCCAGCTGCTTGGGAGGCTGAGGCAGGAGAATGGCTTGAACCCGGGAGGCGTAGGTTGCAGTGAGCTGATATTGAGCCACTGCACTCCAGCCTGGTGACAGAGTGAGACTCCATCTCAAGTAAATAAACAAATAAACCATCCTGTATTCTTCAGAGTATGCTTCAAATACAGGGCAAGCTGACCACCCTCTCATGGAAGGATGGAGCCCATCTCGAAGGGAATCCCTGGCGTGCAGACGGCAGACACATCAGGTGGGAATACAACCTGGCAGTCACCAGCTGCGTGTGCAAACCTCCAGCGGGCAGGGATTGCACACGACACAAAGAACTCGCTTCCAATGAGAAGTGAAAGCACTGTATGCACACTGCAACTGTGAAATGTGTTTTGCTCTTGGGTATCATGGACTGTGTGGAAAAAGGAAGACTTTTTCTTCTTGCAGAAAAGGCTGGCACTTCATAATTGCCATTACACTACAGCCTTGGCAACAAGAGTGAAACTCTGTCTCAAAAAGAAAAAAAAAAGATTCCTCAAGGATCTAGAACTAGAAATATAGAAGTATCTATTTGACCCAGCAATTCCATTACTGGGTATATATCCAAAGGATTATAAATCATTCTGTTATAAAGACACATGTACACGTGTGTGCACTGCGGCATTGTTCACAATAGCAAAGACCTGGAACCCACCCAAATGCCCATCAATGATAGACTGGATAAAGAAAATGTGCCACACGGACACCATGGAATACTATGCAGCTGTAAAAAAGGATGAGTTCATGTCCTTTGCAGGGACATGGATGAAGCTGGAAACCATCATTCTCAGCAAACGGACACAGGAACAGAAAAGCAAACACCACATGTTCTCACTCATGAGTGGGTGCTGAACAGTGAGAACACACGGACACAGGGAGGGGAGCATCACACACGGGGGCCTATTGGTGGGTGGGAGGCTTAGGGGAGAGATAGCAGGGGGTGGGGAGATGCGGGGGAGAGCATTAGGAAAAATAGCTAATGTAAATGACAGGGGATGGATGCAGCAAACCACCACCATGGCACGTGTGTACCTGTCACAAACCTACATGATCTGTACATGTACCACAGAACTTAAAAGTATAATGAATTTTAAAAATTTTTTAAATAAAAATATGTATGTAGTAATCAAAAATACATATAGTAATCATTAAATGAATTAAAAATCCTTATCAAAAGAATTCAATATGGAAAATACATCTGAATATGAAAAAAAGGATGAAAGGCACTTCACAATCAGCGTGCACAGACGTTCATTCTTCGTGTCTGCTGCAGTGCAGTCCGGCTGCAGATCTGACAGTGTACTTGGTGACCGGGAGGCAGCTTTCCCACCTGGACGTGTGGGCCTTCTGCACCCCCGGCATCTTCTTTGAGACGGGCTGTACCCTTTCCTGACCAGATGCTCAGTCTCCTTGATGGTGGACTTCTGGCGTCCACAGAGGTTTGAATTCTGTAGCTTTCAGCTGGCTGGTTTGTAGAATTGTGTTGCAGCAGCTCCAAGAGACTGACTGACTGACTTGTTTATTTATTTAGAGATGGAATCTAGCTCTGTCCCCCAGGTAATTTATTTATTTATTTATTTATTTATTTATTTAGAGATGGAATCTAGCTGTCCCCCAGGTAATTTATCTATTTATTTACTTATTTATTTAGAGATGGAATCTAGCTCTGTCCCCCAGGTAATTTATTTATTTATTTATTTAGAGATGGAATCTAGCTCTGTCCCCCAGGTTATTTATTTATTATTTATTTAGAGATGGAATCTAGCTCTGTCCCCCAGGTAATTTATTTATTTATTTATTTATTTATTTAGAGATGGAATCTAGCTCTGTCCCCCAGGTAATTTATTTATTTATTTATTTATTTAGAGATGGAATCTAGCTCTGTCCCCCAGGTTATTTATTTATTATTTATTTAGAGATGGAATCTAGCTCTGTCCCCCAGGTAATTTATTTATTTATTTATTTATTTAGAGATGGAATCTAGCTCTGTCCCCCAGGTTATTTATTTATTTATTTATTTATTTAGAGATGGAATCTAGCTCTGTCCCCCAGGTTATTTATTTATTTAGAGATGGAATCTAGCTCTGTCCCCCAGGTTATTTATTTATTTATTTATTTAGAGATGGAATCTAGCTCTGTCCCCCAGGTTATTTATTTATTTATTTATTTATTTAGAGATGGAATCTAGCTCTGTCCCCCAGGTAATTTATTTATTTATTTATTTATTTAGAGATGGAATCTAGCTCTGTCCCCCAGGTTATTTATTTATTTATTTATTTAGAGATGGAATCTAGCTCTGTCCCCCAGGTTATTTATTTATTTATTTATTTAGAGATGGAATCTAGCTCTGTCCCCCAGGTTATTTATTTATTTATTTATTTAGAGATGGAATCTAGCTCTGTCCCCCAGGTTATTTATTTATTTATTTATTTAGAGATGGAATCTAGCTCTGTCCCCCAGGTTATTTATTTATTTATTTATTTATTTAGAGATGGAATCTAGCTCTGTCCCCCAGGTAATTTATTTATTTATTTATTTATTTAGAGATGGAATCTAGCTCTGTCCCCCAGGTTATTTATTTATTTATTTATTTAGAGATGGAATCTAGCTCTGTCCCCCAGGTTATTTATTTATTTATTTATTTAGAGATGGAATCTAGCTCTGTCCCCCAGGTAATTTATTTATTTATTTATTTATTTAGAGATGGAATCTAGCTCTGTCCCCCAGGTAATTTATTTATTGATTTATTTATTTAGAGATGGAATCTAGCTCTGTCCCCCAGGTTATTTATTTATTTATTTATTTAGAGATGGAATCTAGCTCTGTCCCCCAGGTTATTTATTTATTTATTTATTTAGAGATGGAATCTAGCTCTGTCCCCAGGTTATTTATTTATTTAGAGATGGAATCTAGCTCTGTCCCCCAGCTTATTTATTTATTTATTTATTTAGAGATGGAATCTAGCTCTGTCCCCCAGGTTATTTATTTATTTATTTAGAGATGGAATCTAGCTCTGTCGCCCAGGCTGGAGTGCTGTGGCGCGATCTCGGCTCACTGCAACCTCCACCTCCCAGGTTCAAGCGATTCTCCTGCCTCAGCCTGTGGAGTAGCTGGGATTACAGGTGCCCACCGCCACACCTGGCTAATTTTTGTATTTTGAATCGAGACGTGGCTTCACTGTGTAGGACAGGCTGGTCTCGAACTCCTGACCTCATGAACCACCTGCCTTGGCCTCCCAAAGTGCTGGGATTACAAGTGTGAGCCACCTCGCCTATTCCAGTGGACTCTCAAACAACATGGGCTTGAACTACATGGGGGTCCAATTTCCTTCCACCTCTGCCACCCTCAAGACACCCCCTCCTCTTCCTCCTGCTCCTCAGCCTCCTCAACGTGAAGATGAGGAGGACGAAGACTTTCATGATGATCACTTCCACCTGATGAACAGTAAAGATATTTTCTCATCTTTATAAGAAAAATCACAGCTTACTTTATTGTAAGAATATAGTATATAATACATTCTATGTTTTTTTCTAGCTTATTTTAAGAATATAGTATATAAAATATTCTGTATTTTTTCTCCAACTTACTTTATTGTAAGAATATAGTATATAATATATACTATATATTTTTTTTCTCCAGCTTACTTCTTTTTTTGAGATGGAGTTTCAGTCTTGTTGCCCAGGCTGGAGTGCAATGGTGCGATCTCAGCTCACCACAACCTCCTCCTCCCAGGTTCAAGTGATTCTCCAACCTCACCCTCCTGAGTAGCTGGGATTAAAGGCACCCACCAGCACACCTGGCTAACTTTTTTGTATTTTTAGTAGAGACAGGGATTTCTCTATGTTGGTCAGGCTGGTGGTCACAAACTCCTGACCTCAGGTAATCACCCGCCTCAGCCTCCCAAAGTGCTGGGATTACAGGCTTGAACCACCATGCCCAGCCTCTAGCTGACTTCATTGCAAGAATATTACTATATTCTTTGTGTCTGGGGCAATAATTACATGCCTCAAGGTCTGTCACTGTATCCCATTACCCCCAGATGGGGCCGTCTAGTTGTAGGAAAGGCTTCCAGACAACAGCAAGCTGTTAATTCAGTTTTTTGGAGGTGAAAAGTTACACAAGGGCCTTCACATGCCACTAACCCTCACGTGACTTCAGACTCCACTGTAAATGAATGTGTGGCAAGCAAAGAAGGAAATGAAGCAAAGAGAGAGAAAGACCTTACAACTACATCAGACCTTCTATGACTAAGGCCACGAATCCTTCCTTCCACGTGATAAGGCTGCCATGTCCCCGTCCTTGATAACTGTGCCAATGACATCTGACTCCCTGTAGACTGATGATGGCTAATTAGTCCTACATGGCAAACAAACGAAGGGTTAATTAATCTGAGCCTGCCTGAATTATCTGTGAACGAGGATGGATAGCCCAGCGCCTTGAAAATCATCTTAAATAGGCCAACGGATGATCGGGGATGACTGAACATTCTGCCATAGAAGACGTTTCTGCTCAACTGGAATTTTTTCTTTTTTAAATTGCATTTTCGGTTTTGGGGTCCATGTGCAGAACATGCAAGATAGTTGCATAGGTACACACGTGGCAGTGTGATTTGCTGCCTTCCTCCCCTTCACCCACATCCGGCATTTCTCTCCATGCTCTCTCCCCAGCTCCCCCCTCCGTCCCTCCCCTATTTCCCCCAATAGACCCCAGTGTGTAGTGCTCCCCTCCCTGTGTCCATGTGTTCTCATTGTTTATTTCTATGAATAAAAATAGTGACCTGTGTGAGCTGGAAGTGGAGGTTTTTGTTTTTGTTTTCTCAATGCTGCTGTTTCTTAAAATGGGCTTTGAATTTTTGTGTGTTATTCTACCCAGGAAAGCTCCTGAATGACCCTGTAGGTGTGGGGGCGTTCACAACGCATTAAGGCCAGATTCAGAGAGAAAGCTCTTTTGCCAAAACAAAAATGACATATGGTGCAATCGCAGGCTTTCTTCAGTCAAACTGGGCTCAGTCGTAATTGCAAAGCTAATGAACACAGAGGGATATTTGCAGAATAAAAGCAATTAAGACAATTATGAGGGTAATTAACTGGCTGAACACACTCATCATCACAGCTAGCAGGAGTGACAGAATCTGTCACCCAAAGACCCAAGGTCTGTCTTTTCCATTGATGCTGAAATCATAGATTTCCTGCTAAAAGACTGCATTGCAGAACAGGATGTCTTAAAAAAAAAAAAAAAAAGTAGTTGCATTCTCTCATGGAACTACAAAACCTTAGAAACAGGTGATATGGAAGCAGTATGGCCGAGATCAGCTCGGTTGTGGAAACCCCAACCCAGGACGCGCTGTGGGAATTAAGAAACAAACACAAAAGTAGAATTCAAAGCAGGATTAGGGAGGCAACAGCATTCCGAGCTGAGAGCCTTGAGCAGACTTATTCTCTCTGAACAGGTGATTATTATTAACAAGCAGGTGTTCGTGTTTTTTCACAGAACAAAGATCAACTAGGCAGGCAGCTGGTGCTTGCTTACCACTGGTAACTAAAAAGCAATCTCCACCAGGGAGCAATGTGGGCAGGGTTACATATCCCGTGTTTAAAGAACCGGTTTAACTGGCGTGTGATACACATACACTGTTTACTAGTTTAGAACACCCTGAGCAGTTTTCCCTGCCGTCGTATAACCCATCACACACGTTAGGACTTGTCCCAGCACAGTATGTTGAAGGTATACGGGGAAAGATGGTCTCTGCGTGTCCTGCTGAGTCTAGCAGGCGTGGTTCAGGACAGATGTCTATACATCATGTATGAGTTCACCGTTGCTCCTGATACGGTTTGGCTCTGTGTCCCCACCCAAATCTCATGTCAAATTGTAATTCCCAGTGTTGGGGGAGGGATCTGGTGGCAGGTAACTGGATCCTGTCCCGATAACAGCCAGAGATCTCTCACGGGGTCTGATGGTTTAAAAGTGGGCGGCATTCCCCGCTTGCTCTCTCTCCCTCCTGCTGCCATTTGAAGAAGTGCCGGCCTCCCCTTTGCCTTTTGCTATGATTGTAAGTTTCCTGAGGCCTCCCGGCCATGCTTCCTGTACAGTCTGTGGAACTGTGAGCCAATTAAGCCTCTCTTCTTCATGTATTATTCAGTCTCACCAGACTACAGGCATGCATCACCATGCCTGGCTTTTTTCGTGTGTAGAGACAAGGTCTTGCTACATTGCCAGGCTGGTCTCACGCTCCTGTGTTCAACATATCCTCCTGACGTGGCCTCCCAACGTGCTGGGATTACAGCCATGAGTCATGAGGTAGTTCTGGTTATTTTCTTTCTTTTTTTTCCTTCTGAGATGGAGTCTCACTCTGTTGCCCAGGCTGGCATGCAATGGTGTGATCTCAGCTCACTACAACCTCTGCCTCCTGGATTCAAGCTATTCTCCTGCCTCGGCCTCCAAAGTAGCTGGAATTACAGGCAGGCACCACCACACCCGACTAATTTTTGTATTTTTAGTAGAGACGGGGTTTCACCATTTTGGCCAGGCTGGCCTCAAACTCCTGACCTCAGGTGATCCGCCCACGTCAGCCTCCCACAGTGCTGGGATGACAGGCGTGAGCCACCGTGCCCAACCCAAGGTAGTTCTTTATAGCAGTGTGAGAAGGCCTGAAACAGCTGCTGTGATGAATGGAGTGGCTTAAAACCACACAGGTGGGTTCCCTTACAGGTCTGGTGGTCAGGAGCTGACATGACATGTCAGAGGGATAGAAACTGATACTATGTTATGTGGCATGTCCATGTCTACGGCGGGAGGAGAGCTTGAAAACCCAGGAGTTTCAGACCCGCTTGGGCCATACGTAAGACCCCTTCTCTACAAAAAAAAATTAAAACTATCTGAGCATGGTGGCTTATGCCTGTGGTCCCAGCCACTCAGGATGCTGAGACAGGAGGACTGCCTGAGCCCAGGAGGACCTCCCCACCCAGTGTCTTCTAGACAGGACCAGCCTGCCCAGTCACCCTCACACCCACAGCTTCACTGGGCACCAGCACACAGTATGACTCAGAACGCCAACTCCTGCCCACAACTGGCTTTCATGGCCAAGTTTATGGCACACACATCTACAAGAGTGGCCTTTGGAACAGGCTAATTCCTGCCTCATCTTCATCACTCAACAAAGGTGTGTTACCGTGGTCAAGATTAGGCAGTCGGTGCAATTTCTACTTCTCCACGGCTTTTAAGGCTGGTTATTATCCATAGGAGGGCAGCATAAGCACCGCTAAAAATCCAGCTCAGGGCAGGTGCAGTGACTCACGCCTGTAATTCCAGCACTTTGGGAGGCAGAGGCAAGTGGATCAGCTGAGGTCAGGAGTTAGAGACCAGCCTGACCACTGCAGTCCAGTCTGGTGACAGTGAAAGACTCTGTCTCAAAAAAAGAAAAGAAAAGAAGATTCCATGCTAACCCCAGACAGATGGTAGGACCACAGGAGAGAGAGATGACCTACAGAGACAGGAAGCAGGCGTGAGGCACTGATGGGCAGGGCCGGCTGGGGGAAGATAGTTCATGATATAACAGCACAAATGTCCACACAAGAGTCTCCCCAGGACACAGTGCGGCTCCAGGAGGGCAGCGTGCTCCACCTTCGTCCATCACCACCAGGCATTCATGCCACACGTGTAACTCAAAGACTCAATGCCACCATCTCCTATGGTGTCAATATCCATGTCCTCCCAAAATCAAAGACTCAAGGCCTCCATCTCCTATGGTGTCAATATCCATTTCCTCCCAAAATCCCTATCTTTTTGTTGTCATTGTTATTGTTTTGTTTTGGTTGTTTTTTTGAGACAGAGTCTCACTTAGTCACCCAGGCTGCTGCACAATGGTGTGATTTTGGCTCAGTGCAAACTCGCCTCCTGGGTTCAAGCAATTCTCCTGCCTCAGCCACCTGAGTAGCTGGGATTCTTGGCCTGTGCCACCGTGCCTGGCTCATTTTCGTATGTTTAGTAGAGATGGGGTTTCACTATGTTGCCAAGGCTGGTCTCAAACTCCCGACCTCAGGTGATCCACCTGCCTCAGCCTCCCAAAGTGCTGGGATTACAGGTGTGAGCCACCGAGCCCAGCCTGAAATCCCTGTCTTGAGACATAACCCACACGGTGATGGTGTTAAGAGGTGGAGCCTTTGGGAGGCGATGAGGTCATGAAGATGGAAACTCAGGAATGAGAGGAGTGTCCCAGAGAGCTCCCTTGACTCTATTGCCATGAGATGAGTCTGCTTATAAAACGGACCCCAGAGAGCTCCCTCGACCCTATTGCCATGTGAGGACACAGGGAGAAGGCGCCACCTGTGACCAGGAAGTGGGATCCCAGCAGACATTGAATCTGCCATGCCTGGATCTTGAACTTCCAGCCTCCAGAACTCTGAGCCACACATATCTTCTCTTTATAAATTATCCTGTGTGAAGTACTGTACTACAGCAGACCAGACAGACAAAGACACTGTGTTTAGAGCTTCTAAAGTTCACGCGGGCATTGGATAAAGGATGAGTACAAAAAGGAAGATGCAAAAGAGGCATAAGCAAAAGGGACATCAGCATATTTCTCCTGAGGGCACTGTAAGTTCTCTAAAAGCGACAGGTTGAGTGACAGAAAGCGCCTTTGTTGTAAGAGTGGCAGGCTGTGGCATCACAGTTCTCAGGAAGAAGCCACAACCGAAGAAAAGCCAGCAAGACACATGTGGATTTTCCTGACAGGGATTTTCCTGAAAACCACCAGGCTGATAGGTGCATGATTATTTTAAAAGCAGAGCCTAGATATGCCAATCTGCAGGGGGTAACATGAAACTAAAGAGTGGCATTTTTTGCAACCTATGTGGCTTTGTAGGAGTCTGCTCTATGGGAGGGCTGGGGTGGGGAGCATTCTTTTCATGTGACCCATGGCTTTGCACAGTGCAAAACACGGACAGGGAGATGCCTGAAGAGGTACTGTGGGCCTGCCTAGACTCATCTGGCTTAATTACAACATCCGGATATGTACCGCCTACTCTCTGGAGAAGTATTCTCTGTTTCTGGACTGCCACAAGCACAGTCCTTGGCTGAGCAAAGGAAGCTGACAGCAGGATCTCTGAGTCTTTGGATGTTACGGCTGTTGTTAGCTGTGGAAGGGGAACAGAGTTGAGGGTGTCAGACCTGGCCAACGTGCCCCCCAGAAGGAGGGGGCACAAGCAACAAAGACTTGGAAGGAAAGACACAGAACAGTCCACAGTCAACTACAGCAACACTGTTTCAGGGAAAGGAGTTGGTGCTTTCACAGAATCTGTGAGCAGCAATATTACCATTTTCATCATCATCACTGTCACCATCATCACCACCACCACTATCATCACCATCATCACTGTCACCACCATCACCACCACCACCACCATCACCACCACCACCACTACCATCATCACTGCCACCACCATCACCACCACCACCATCACTATCATCATCACTGTCACCACCATCACCACCACCATCATCATCACTGCCACCACCACCACCATCATCAATGCCATCACCACCACCATCACTGCCACCACCACCAACATCATCACTGTCACCATCACCACCACCATCATTATCACCATCACCACCATCATCATCACTGTCACCAACACCACCATCATCATCACTGTCACCAACACCACCATCATCACTGTCACCACAATCACCACCACCATCACTGCCACCACCACCACCATCACTGTCACCATCACCACCACCATCATTATCACCATCACCACCATCATCATCACTGTCACCACCACCACCATCATCACTGTCACCATCACCACCACCATCACTGTCACCATCACCACCACCACCACCATCACCATCACCACCACCACCATCATCATCACTGTCACCACCACCACCATCATCACTGTCACCATCACCACCACCATCATCACCATCACCACCACCACCATCACTGTCACCATCACCACCATCATCACCATCACCACCACCACCATCATCACTGTCACCACCACCACCATCATCACCGTCACCATCACCACCACCATCATCACCATCACCACCACCACCATCACTGTCACCATCACCACCATCATCATCACCACCACCATCATCATCACCATCACCACCACCACCATCATCACTGTCACCACCACCATCATCATCACTGTCACCATCACCACCACCATCATCACTGTCACCATCACCACCATCATCACCATCACCATCATCACTGTCACCACCACCACCATCATCACTGTCACCATCACCACCACCATCATCACCATCACCACCACCACCATCACTGTCACCATCACCACCATCATCACCACCATCACCATCATCACTGTCACCATCACCACCACCATCATCACCATCACCACCACCACCATCACTGTCACCATCACCACCATCATCACCATCACCATCACTGTCACCACCACCACCATCACTGTCACCATCACCACCACCATCATCACCATCACCACCACCACCATCACTGTCACCATCACCACCATCATCATCACCACCATCACCACCATCATCACCACCACCACCATCATCATCATCACCATCATCATCATCACCATCACCACCACCACCATCACTGTCACCACCACCACCATCAACACCATCACCACCACCACCATCACCACCACCATCACTATCATCACTGTCACCACCATCACCACCATCACCACCACCATCACCACCACCACCATTACCAGCATCACCATCACCACCACCACCATCACTATCATCATTACCAGGTTAATTATCAGTATCATCATCACGATCCCAGAGGAATGTCTTAGTTGCTACCTTTACATGATATTACAGCTGTCACATCCCCAAAGGAAAAGAATTGGTGATGAATACTATGCAGCCATCAAAAACGATGAGTTCGTGTCCTTTGCACCGACATGGATGAACCTGGAGACCATCACTCTCAGCAAACTGACACAAAAACAGAAAGTCAAACACCGCATGTTCTCCCTCATAGGCAGGTGTTGAACAATGAGAACACATGACACAGGGAGGGGAGCACTACACACTGGGGTCTGTTGGGGGGAAATAGGGAAGGGACAGCGGGGGGTGGGGAGTTGGGGAGAGATAGCAAGGGGAGAAATGCCAGATATAGGTGATGGGGAGGAAGGCAGCAAATCACACTGCCACGTGTGTACCTATGCAACTATCTTGCATGTTCTTCACATGGACCCCAAAACCTAATAC
The DNA here is from genome assembly GCF_049354715.1 of Callithrix jacchus. NCBI lineage: Eukaryota > Metazoa > Chordata > Mammalia > Primates > Cebidae > Callithrix > Callithrix jacchus. The sequence goes on from NC_133524.1 coordinate 2,347,902, forward strand.
AATTAAAAAAAAAGTTACATGCAAAATTAAACAAGATGTGCCATACTTAAAAAAAAAAAAAAAAGAATTGGTGATGAGGTACATGAATTTGAAATAAGGCTAACTAATGTGTGCAAAGTTTTCTTTCCTGGGGACATTGTCTTCAGGTTGTGAAAGGAGGAGGGATAACAGAAGGTATTTGCTTATTAGGAGTCACGTAATTCAGATTTGAACAAAACCGATTTCAGAAAAAGGGGGAACAAAGTGTTCCCCTGGAATTCCTTTACAATGCCAGGACTGTTCGTTCCTCAGAGAGAATGAAGAGAAAATTGATTCTCTCTGACTTGCATTTCCTTAAGGGAGGTGTCCTGTCTGTGCCCATGTGTCCACGTGCAAAAGTTACCTGATGCAATTGGTTTCACTGAGTAAAGACATTAAAAACCAGCATTTTAAATGTGCAAATCCAGCTACAAGAAGCATAGAGGGGTGGGATTACCACTGCAGCTTATGTGATAAAGGTGTAAAGTGACTGAGGAACTTCATGTTTTACGCTGCCAAGGAATCCTTTCATCGATACAAAGCACCAGCTACAACATTGCCTGTGACTGTCTGATGAATGCTCTTTGCAGAAGCAAGTCCGTGAAGTCACAAAGGTGATTTCAGATAACATTTCTTACCAGCAGTGTTATTACCAAGTGACAAAGATATCAATAAAATGAACAGGAACATGAATTAGCTCATTTCTTGGTAGTGTCGGGAGAAAATGTCCATGCTCTCAGTTTGTGCAAAAGTTGTAAAAAATTCACCTCAAGAGAAAAAGTCTTAAAAGTCAGAAAAATATCATGTCCAAGGTCAGACAGCTGTGATTAGGTTATCCCAACATTCAGTTGGACGATTATCTTAAATGAAATACAGTAACAACACAGGATTCAGAAAAGCCACAGATTTAATGAGTCTCCCCCATGCCACAGTGGGAAAAAAACATATTTTAGGGAAATGAAGACAAATGTAGCAGTCAGTGTCAGCAGACAGCTGGCATCCTTAGGGAGCCCATACATTTCTCTGTGTGGCAACTACAAAAATCTGTGACTCCATGTGATCACAACTATGACGGGTAACAAAGTAGCGATCATTACCATTTTCATCATCATTACTATCACCATGATCACCACCATCACCATATTAATTATCACCATCATCACCATCACCATCACCAACACCATGATAATCATCACCATCATCATTACCATCACCATCATCACCACCATCACCATCATCACTCACCACAATCACCATCATCCTCACCATCAACACCATCATCATCCTCATCACTATCACCATAATCACCATCATTCTATCATCATCACCATCATCATCATCATCACTGTCACCATAATCACTATTCTTACCATCATCACCATCACCATTATCACCATCACCATCCTCACCATCATCACCATCATTCTCACTATCATCACCATCATCATCACTATCACCATAATTACCATTCTTACCATCATTACCATCACCATCACCATCCTCACCATCATTCTCACCATGATCGCCATCATCATCACCATTGTCACCATCATCCTCATCACTATCACCATAATCACCACCATCATCACATCACCATCACCATCATCACCATCATCACTATCACCATCATTCTCACCATGATTGCCATCATCATCACCATTATCACCATCATCCTCACCATCAACACCATCATCATCCTCATCACTATCACCATAATCACCACCATCATCATCACTATCACCATAATCACCATCATTCTATCATCATCACCATCATCATCACTATCACCATAATCACTCTTCTTACCATCATCACCGTCATCATTATCACCATCACCATCCTCACCATCATCACCATCATTCTCACTATCATCATCATCACTATCACCATAATTACCATTCTTACCATCATTACCATCACCATCACCATCTTCACCATCACCATCATAAACACATCATCATTATCACATTATCACTATCATCATTACCATCACCATCATAAACACCATCATCATTATCACATTATCACCATCACCATTGTCATCATCACCGTCATAATCATAAACACCGTCATTATCACATTATCCCATCACCACCACCATCACCATCATTATCATCATCACCATCATCATCACATTATAACCATCATTACCACCATCATCATGATCGTCACCATCATCATCATCACCACCACCACCATCATCATCAAACCATCATCCCCATCAGAATCACCATTACCACCAACATCATCATCGTGGCAGCTGTCATTCGTTGAGATCCCACACTGCAAAATGTTTTCCAGTATTTGATTCTTTTGGCCAGTACTTTTTATATCCCAGTGATGTGCCATGGAGCATGCTGGGGCTGGGGAAATCAGTGCACAGTTAAACAAATGTGTGAGGTTGGTGATTGACGAGATTAAGAGAGCCAAGGGAGCAAGGAGTGGGAGGCACCTGGCTCCAGGACCACTGCTTTACAGCGTGCTGTAAAACCTGGGAACACTAGCGTGAAAGGGACTTAGATGGGCAGGAGGCACAAGATGAGAAGAATGTTCAAGAAGCAGGGAATACATGCAGAAAGCTATAGCAGAGAGGTAGAGGCATGAAAGGCATTCTGCCCATGTGGGTTTAAGCAGGTAAGACAATAGTCTGACTCCACAGGATCTCTCTGACTGCAATGTAGACAGTCCAGGGAGGGAAGCCTAGAAGCCCAGAGACTAGCCAGGAAGCAGTGTTATGAGGCAGGTAAGGGACAGGTGTGACCTGCTGTATGTCTGAGATGTGTAAGCAAGTACTACACATCTTAGAATTTGTGGGCCATATGGTCTCTGTCACTCTCCAAATCTATGTACCTAGGGCAAAAACAGTCATAGGCAATAAGTAAATGAATGTCTATGTCTGTGTTTCAATAAAACTTTAATTACAAAAACAAGTGAAGGGCCAGATGTGATAGAGAAAATGAATGAGCGTTTCTGATAAGTATGTCTGTGACCACCGGGGAGAGGAATGGCACAGTGAAGAAAACCATCTTAGACGTTCTAGGATCAAGTCTAAACAGCTGAGAGGACGGTAGCACCACTGACCTAAAGAGAGGAGGAAACCGTCAAGTACATTCCTGGATTTGCTGTGGAAGCGGAGAGGTCTAGGAGCCAGGGGTTTGGAGACAAATACATCAGTGAGAACTAGCAGGGTGGAGTTTTGGACGTGGATGGAAGACCCAAGGAAAGGTGCATAGTGTGAGATGCGAGGAGGAAACACGGGGGAAAAACAGCATAAAAGAAACAGTCAAGAAAGAGGCACCCACACGGGAGTGTGAGTCTCCGGAAAAGCAAACCCAGAGGGCGAAGCCTCATGGGAGATGATGGAACTGAATCTTTCAAGACAGCTGCTCAAAGGACATTTCTGAAGAGCGTTTATCATAATTGTGTTCGCTCAAATAAGTGGATGATTATTTGATTAATTCATCACTCCAGCTGGAATATAAATTCCACACAGGCAAGAAGCAAGCTTATTGGGTTTTACTTAAAAAATATACATTTGCTAAGTACCCACCAACCAACTACCATCACCACCATCATCATTTAGGGAAATAAACACAAATGTGGCATTGGACATTCACATCTGAATGTGGAAGTTCATCCACAAATCAGCCAGAGAGCCGTGATGGTGCCTGGTGATGACTGTGGCTGCTTTGAAAGATGCATGTCTTCTCGTCGTTTAGGAGAGAACCACCAAGAATGGACAGAATCCAGCACACAGACCGTTATTCTCATTCTGTAGCCACAGCAGGCATCACTAATTGATGACCATCCCTTGCTGCAGGATCATTCTCATCTCAGGGTGCTGGCAGCCAGAACCAATCAATCAGCCGTAGGAGGGAAAATCCATTCGCTGTCCATTCAATTTGTGACTTGGGTGTAGGCAGAGCACTCATAGCAGCATTCCAGCTGCTGCTGCGAGGTGAATTCCTCTAGAGGTTTACTAACTAAGGGAGTTGAATTATCCCAAATGCTTCGCTGTTACCTGCTTTGATCTACAAGCAGGTAACTGAGTCGCCAGTAATTTTTTTATTAACCTGCAAGGCTCTTCAATGGATAAGATTAATCTAGATTTTCATTATCTAGGGTGATGAGTAAAACTAGCTGATGACATTGCTTTGAAAAGTGTTCCCTTGGGAATAAAAGAGCATTTAACTCAGAGACAGGTTGGCGGATCTGGTCACCTTTAAGAGTACATTTTTGTATAAATGGCCAAATACCACACATCTTAGAATTTGTGGGCCATATGGTCTCTGTCACTCTCCAAACCTGTGTACCTAGGGCAAAAACAGTCATAGGCAATAAGTAAATGAATCTCTATGTCTGTGTTTCAATAAAACTTTAATTACAAAAATAAATGAAGGGCCAGATGTATCCCAGGGTTAAGTGTCCAGACCCTTGGTCTAGATTATGCTTCATGGTTTGGAAAAAGTACACACCAGGACCTGTTGGAGGGTGGGGGGCTGGGGAGGGATAGCAAGGGGTTGGGGACTGGGGAGGGATAGCAGGGAGTGAGAGGCTAGGGGATGGATAGCAGGGGGCAGGGGGTTGGGGAGGGATAGCAGGGGGCAGGGGGTTGGGGAGGGATAGCAGGGGGTGGGGGGCTGGGGAGGGATAGCAAGGGTTGGGGGCTGGGGAGGGATAGCAAGGGGTGGGAGGCTGGGGAGGGATAGCAAGGGGTGGGGGGCTGGGGAGGGATAGCAGGGAGTGAGGGACTAGGGGATGGATAGCAGGGGGTAGGGGGTTAGGGGAGGGATAGCAGGGGGTGGGGGGCTGGGGAGGGATAGCAGTGGGAGAGGGGCTAGGGGACCGATAGCAGGGGGTGGGGAGGGTTAGGGGAGGGATAGCAGGGGGTGGGAGGATTGGGGAGGGAGAGCATTAGGAGAAATATCTAACGTTGATGACGGGGTGATGGATGCAGCAAACCCCCATGGCACGTGTGCACCTATGCAACAATCCTGCATGTTCTGGACATGTACCCCAGAACTTAAAGTATAACAATTTTTTTTAAGAAATTATTTATTTACCTACGTGTGTGTGTGTGTGTGTGTGTGTATGGGGGGGGGGAGAGAGAGAGAGAGAGAGAGAGAGAGAGAGAGAGAGAGAGAGAGAGAAAGAGAGAGACTCTCTGTCACCGAGGCTCAAGGAATGCAGTGGCTCGATCTCAGCTCACTGCAACCCCTGCCTCCCAGGTTCAACCAATTCTCTGGCCTCAGCCTCCCAAGTAGCTGGGATTACAGGTGCCCATGCTACCATGCCCCGCTAATTTCTGTGATTTTTTTTTTGAGCAAAGTCTCATTCTGTCGCCAGGTGCCAGGTTAGAGTGCAGTGGCGTGATCTTGGCTCACCCCAACCTCCGCTTCCTGGGTCCAAGCAATTCTCCTGCCTCAGCCTCCTGAGTAACTGGGACTACAGGCACGCGCCACCATGCCAGCTAATTTTTGTATTTTCGTAGAGACGGGGTTTCACCACGTTGGCCAGGATGGTCTTGATCTCTTGACCTCGTGATCCACCCGCCTCGGCCTCCCAAAGTGCTGGGATTACAGGTGTGAGCCACTGCGGCTGGCCTGGTTTTCCATTTCTTACTACCACAAGAACTTAGAGCGATGGAAATCTTGAGAATATTTTGGCTACATTCTGCAGACGGTGACACCGTCCATTTCCGTGGATATTATTTCTAAAACATTTCTGTCACCTGCTATGAATTATAACCCAGTCTGCATGCAAAGGACAGTTTTTGAAATCAACACGAGCTTGGGCCCTGGGAAACGACACACTTAATAAAATTAAACATTAAAAAGAAGCTCTTCCAGCTCCACTATCACCTGAGGCAGCAGGGTTACAGATGCAGGGGTGAGGGATGGACCCCGTGTGGGTCAGGGTTCTCTAGGAGGACAGGATAGACACATGGATAGAAAGTGGAGTTTATTAAGTATGACCCAATAGGCCGTCTGCAGGCTGAGGAGCAAGGAGAGCCAGTCTGAGCCCCAAAACTGAAGAACTTGGAGTCTGACGTTTGAGGACAGGGAGCCTCCAGGCACAGACAGATGGAGGCTGGGAGGCGAGGCTGGGAGGTGAGGCCAGTCTAGTCTTTTTGCATTTTTCTGCCTGCTTATATTCTAGAGCTCCGCTGCTGCTGCTGAGACGGTGCCTACGCAGATGAAGGGCGGCTCGGCCTTTCCCAGGCCCTGACTCAAACGTTCATCTCCTTCGGGAACACCCTCAGACACACCCAGGATCGATACTTTGCATCCTTCAATCCACTCCAGTTGACACTCAGTGTTAACCATCACAGAACCCATTCCAACGGCAGAGGTTTACAGAGCAAACAGTGGGGTGACGGGCGTATCCCCGACCTGGGACCTTAGCCAGCTCCGGAGTGTGCCTGGAACAGATCACCGGGGTGGGTTTCTATACAGCAACCTGAAAAGAAAAAGCATTCCCCGCTCTCAGCCTCCACCCTCCCTACATAAAACGAGATTCCCCAGGGATCCCCAGAACCTAAATCTTGTTCCGTGCAAAGGAGGCGTAGAGTGCAGGTGCCTGGCTCGCTGCTGAGGAAGCCACTGCTCACAGCTGCAGGAGCACTGAGGTTCTGTGGGGACCGACAGCCCCAGGGCTTGTGGGGCGAGCAAGAGCAGACAAAACAGGAGAAGTCACTGCTGTGGGGTTGTCCTTGTTCCTACTCAAAGGAGCCATTGCGAGGCATTGAGGGAACCCCATGGGAAGATGCTGAAGTGACACAAGCTTTCTGGGGATTGCAGGAAAGTCTGTAGGTGGGCGCTTGGAAAGAAGCATTGGTTGTTAGGGGCTGAATTTTGTGCCCCCCAAATTCATACATGGAGGTCCTCACCCCTAGGGCTTCAGAATGTGACGGTATTTGCAGATGGGGTCTTTAAGGAGGGGATTAAGTTAAATGAGGTCACTGGGGGGTCTCTGATCCAATGGGACTGGCTTTTTATAAGAGGAGGAGGTGAGGACACAGACACACTCAGGGACGACCCTGTGAGGACACAGAGAGGAGACGGTGTCTCCAAGCCCACGAGAGAGAAAGCAAGCCCACCGACCCCTCCGTCACAGACATCTACCCTCTACGACTGTGAGAGAATGAAGATGTCTTGTCTAAGCTGCCTGGTCTGTGGGACTCTGTAAGGATCAGCAGCCCCACAAGATGAGTACAGGGACCAGAGTGTGAGAAGCCGCTCAGCTGGTCCCCGGCAGCTGCACTTCCGTCATGAGCATCAGCCCTAACCACCTTCCAGGTTACTGGGATGCAGCGCAACCAGCCAGGTAGGGGTCACCTGGCCCCCCGTGGGTGCTCCGGTGGCAGCCCACTGGGGGGAAACGAGAGGGAAAGAGTGTGGAGTGGACCCCCTCCCGCCCCGCCCCATCCCAGGGCTGGGCCAGAGGCAGCAGGAATCTCCCTTCTGAAAGAAGATGGCATCAGCTCCTGCCCTCGGCTGAATGTGGGCTCTGTGTTGTGATGAAGGTGATGGCAGCGCTTGGGAGGGGGTGGACAGGTATGCCCAGGGTCTTAGGAGCAGGACACAGGAAGGGCGTTGCAGATGGATGCTACCCTGCGGGCTGACAGCTTGGCATGCTGGATATACGCCACCCCCAGACCTAAAACATGTCTCCTTCTACCAACTAATGGGTGTGTTACCAGTTCTCTCACACCACTCGGTCCCCCACACTGCAGTACAAGGATGCTCAAGGGACAAGTGTTCTCTTGCCTTGTGTTTCATTTTATGCTTGTCTGTATCTCACCGATCTGGCCTTTTCAGATACGGAACCGATGGGTTGTTGAGCAGTTCCAATTTGAGGGCAATTTTGGTTTGTTTATTTTTATTTTATTTTTTGAGATGGAGTCTCGATGTGTCGCCCAGGCTGGAGTGCAGTGGCGCGATCTCGGCGCACTGCAACCTCTGCCTCCCGGGATCAAATGATTCTCCTGCCTCAGTCCCCTTGAGTAGCTGGGATTATAGGTGCACGCCACCACACCCAACTCATTTTTTGTATTTTTAGTAGAGATGGGGTTTCACCATGTTGGCCAGGCTGGTCTCGAACTCCTAACCTCAGGTGATCCGCCCGCCTCGGCCTCCCAAAGTTCTGGGATGACAGGCCTGAGCCACCGTGCCCAGCCAGTCTCCTGTTCTTATGACACTCGACGTTGCATTGGGGACCCGCCCTAAATCCAAGATAATTTCATCTTGAGAGCCTTCAGTTTATTGCATCTGAAAGACCCTATTTCCAGATGAGGTGTTATTCGGAGTAGCTGGGACCACAGCTGCACACCACCAGGCCAGGCAGATTTGTTAATATTTTGTACAGACTGAGTCTCACTACGGCACCCAGACTCTTCTCGAACTCCTGGCCTCAAACTATCTTCATGTCTCAGCCTCCCCACATGCTGGGATTCCAGGCGTGAGCCACCGTGCCCGGCCCTGGCACTCACCTCTTGAGACACAGTGGAAAAGTGGCTGCGAATAAAATTTTTTTTTTTTGACAGAGTCTCAGTCTGTCGCCCAGGCTGGAGTGCAATGGCACGATCTCCACCTCCACCCTTCAAGTACAAGCAATTCTCCTGCCTCAGCCTCCCGAGTAGCTGGGATTACAGGCGCCTGCAACTGCGCCAAGCTAATTTTTGTTTTTTTAGTAGAGACAAGGTTTCAACATCTTGGCCAGGCCGGTCTTGAACTCCTAACCTCGTGATCCGCCGCCCACCTTGGCCTCGCAAACTGCTGGGATGACAGGTGTGAGCCACTGTCCCCGGCCGTGAATACTCATTTTTACACACGCTCCCTGAGCTCCGAGGGCAGAAATGCTCTCACAACATACACCTTGTTTCTCTACGTCAGTTCTCAAAAAAAAAAAAAAAAAAAAAGGAAATAATATGACAGCCAGGCAAGGTACAGATATCTCCTCCGCTGACAGCGACATTTTTTCCTCGTTTAAACAACACTCATTGTTTCTTATCTGTTCAATAGCACATAGAATGTGCGCCTCTAAACCCAGTCGGCAATGTTTCGGGTAATTAACTTGTAAAACCATCCCAGTCCTCCTGACGGGCGGGATTGAACAATGTGGAGCAGCACATTTGCAAAGCGGATCATACACTATCGCTTATGAAACACACCCCACCCCCACCCCCGCCAGGTGCCGGCAAGTCGGAGGCAAGGGGAAGCCCTCAGCCTCCTCGTGCCATGGAAGAAGATTAAAAAGAGCCAGCATCCTCCTGTTAGGTCCACTAAACTCCAAGTTTCTCTTCAAAGAATCACAATGGCCGGGCGCAGTGGCTCACACCTGTCATCCCAGCACTTTGGGAGGCCAAGGAGGGGTAAGGAGAACTCCCACCTGGGCTTGGGAGTTCGAGACCAGCCTGACCAACATGGAGAACCCACGTCTCTACTTAAAATACAAAATTAGCCGGGTGCGGTGGCACACGCCTGTAATCCCAGCTACTGGGGCAGCTGAGGCAGGAGAATGGCTTGAATCTGAGAGGTGCAGGTTGCAGTGAGCAGAGACCACCCAACTGCACTGCAGCATGGCCAAGAGAGAGAGACTCCCTCTCAAAAAAACCAAACAATGTATCGGTATGTCAGTATGTTCATCTCTCTTATTCTTTAATTCTCTATTTTAAAGTTTAACTTCCTTGTAGTTTCAGTAAAAGAGGTCTCCCACCAGTTCTAATCAGTCGTTCACTTCTGTTCCCCGGGTCCCCTGCCCCTCCCTGACTCATCCCGGTCACCTGCCCTGCTCACCGGCTTTCACCCCTGCTTATCTGCTCTCACCTGCCCTGTCCTTCCCGCCAACTACCCACCCCTCCACTCTGGCTGGTACCCCTGCTCCCTCTAAAATAACCAATTGGAATGAGACTAGACTGTGTGGTCTAACCCTAGCCAATAGAGCAATGACACAGAAGCAGGGTCAGCGACCTCCGTCAGGAGTCAGAACCTCCCCTTCCCCCTCCCCCTCCCCTGTCCAGGTGTGAGCTCGCCATTGCTCCGTCTGTGAGCTGCACCCTACTCCAGCAGTAAGCCGCCTTGCTGAGGAAAGTTATAGTTGACTGCTACTTCCTTTGCAGCATTGAAATTTCTACTTATAACACTTAGAGCACACATGAGCACACACACGCACACACACACACAAATAGATACATGTGCAAACAGGCTGATATATTCAGGGTTTGGAGGATTGCAAAAAGAGATGACTTTTGGAAGGGGGCTCACTGGCAGACCCTTGCAGGTGGGTACAAGGGTCTTTGAACTGGGTGCACCATAGGCTATACCCTAGTCAAGCCATGGTGACCCCCATGACCTGCAGGTACACCTCCAGAAAAGAAGAAAAAGAATGGCTAGCTCTGACATTGTGCCTGCTTCAACTGATAAGCCAATCCTGTGACTCTGGACCTTGGACATTGTGACACACACTTCTCCGCTCTGGCAACAAAAGAAGAATGGCTAGCTCCTGCAGTGCCTGATTAACCTACCTTGTGACATTCCACCATTGTTTCGCCTCAACTGAAAAGCCAACCTTGTGACATTGGACCTTGTGACACATACCCCACCCCCTGGCAATAAAATAAGAAGAATAGCTAGCTCCTGCACTGCCTGATTAACCAACCTTGATGACATTCCACCATTGTTCTGCCTCAACTGATTAGCCAACCTTGAGACACCGGACCTTGGACCTTGTTACACCCCCACTCCAGCAACACCCCCTCACCTTGCAAAAACTGCCCTGAACTGTGACTTCTGTAACTTTCTACTGCCCACCCCAAACCTACAAAACCAACTCCTGTCCCACCGCCCTGCGCTGCCCCTCTTCAGACACAGCCCGCCTGCCTCCGGGTGAATACACAGCCATGGTGCTCACACAAAGCCTGCTCGGGGGGGTCTCTTCATTCAGAGGGTGCTCAACAGTGAGCAGAAGCGTGGCTGAAGGATCTCGCGGTGCTGTGGAAGGATCTGTGAATGGCTCCCGCAATCAAGCCTTCACGAGCAAACTATTTCAGTGTTGCTCATCTCGACTGCAGGGGGTGATCTGGCCAGAGGTCAGTTCCAGGACTGGGTGAAACACGCAGTCAGAGCACCTCTAACTCCAACCCTAACCCTAAAACTCTTCTAGGGAAACATGAGAGTCTGAGTCTTCAAACAGCAGATGCATTCGGTGGCCCCTGTGCCTGTCAGCACAGCACTGTGGGAGGCTGAGGCACGAGGATCACCTGAACCCAGGAGCTGGAGGCCCAAAACTGATGAGGTCGTGAACTGCAGCTCACCTTCATTTGTGCTAATCGTTAATTCTCAAGTATTTAAAATCCCGTGAAAAGGTGGCTTTGGTCGTTAGTGAAGATATTGGCAGCAAAACAAAATAAGCTATCAAACCCTGAAAAGATGGAAAGGAAACTGAAATACTTTTTTTTTTGAGATGGAGTCTCGCTCTGTCGCCCAGGCTCCAGTGCAGTGGCACGATCTCAGCTCACTACAACCTCCACCTCCTGGGTTCAAGCGATTCTCCTCCTCAGCCTCCCAAGTAGCTGGGATTACAGGCTCCCACCACCACTCCTGGCTAATTTTTAGTAGAGATGGGGTTATAGCATGTTGGTCAGGCTGGTCTCAAACTCCTGACCTGAAATGACTCGGTCTCCTAAAGTGCCGGGATTACAGGCATCAGCCACTGTGCTTGGCCAATGCTTATTTCTTTTCTTTTTTTTTTTTGAAACAGAGTTTCACTCCTATTACCCAGGCTGGAGTGCAATGGTGAGATCTCGGCTCACTGCAACCTCTGCCTCCCGGATTCAAGTGATTCTCCTCCTCAGCCTCCCAAGTAGCTGGGACTACAGGCTTCCACCACCACTCCCGGCTCACTTTTATATTTTTAGTAGAGACGGGACTTGACCATGTTGGCCACGCTGGTGTGGGCCTCCTGACCTGAAATAATCCACCCACCTCAGCCTCCCAAAGTGCTGGGATTTACAGGTGTGAGCCAGTGCGCCTGGCCAATGAATATTTATTTATTTTTTTTTTTTTTTGAGACAGAGTTTCACCCCTGTTGCCCAGGCTGGAGTGCAATGATTCAATCTCAGCTCACCACAGCCTCCGCCTCCCGGGTTCAAGTGATTCTCCTGCCTCAGGCTCCTGAGTAGCTGGGATTATAGGTGCCCACCACCACACCCGGCTAATTTTTGTATTTTTAGTAGAGATGGGGTTTCACCATGTTGGCCAGGCTGGTCTCAAGCTCCTGACCTCCAATAATTCACCCGCCTCGGTCTCCTAAAGTGCTGGGATTAGAGGGGTGAGCCGTCAGCCCCGGCCAGCACGCATGTTTCTAAGTGAAAGAAGCATGGTTCCCAGGGCAGGGCTTTCTGGGAAAGGCACTGTCAGGGCAGGCAGGCTTCTAACCAACGCTTCTGGGGACAGGGCGTGCCAGAAGGCACCAGGGACCTGCCCAAGTTCGTGCCCCTCGAAGAGCCTTGACCGTCCACAGCCACCAATTCCCATCTGCTGAGGTGTCTTGTCTCCTCCTCTGCCCCCCTCCCCTCCTCCTTCCCAATCGCCGCCTCCCTTGCTCTCTGCTCCGGCCTACAAATGCTTCTTTGTTTCCAGGTTCCCAGGCTCTGAGCTTTCATCTCACTCACCCGCGGTGGGGAGGCCCTTCCCTGAAGCCTGGGACCCCCTAGTTTCCCCGCTTGTAAACGGGGATGGCCAAAGGACCGACGTCCCGGGACGGGACTGAGTAGTTCTAACACCGGAAAAGAGAGGAAAGCTTGGCCCAGCACACAGGGAGGATGAAGGCCACCAGAGCCGTCACTGTCATTATCCTGTTTCCAACACCAAGCACTGTGTTCTCTCTGTCCCCTCTCCATCTCCTCTCCCCACCTTCTCTGCCTCTCTCTCTCCCCACTTCTCTTACCACCTTCTTGCCTGCGTCCCTCCCTTCTTCTCTTTCCCTGTCTCCCTCCCTTTCTCTGTCTCTGTCTCTGTCTCTGTGTCTCTCTCTTTTTTCTCTCTGTCTCTGTGTCTCTGTCTCTTTTTTCTCTGTGTCTCTGTCTCTGTCTCTTTTTCTCTCTGTCTGTGTCTCTGTCTCTTTTTCTCTCCGTCTCTGTCTCTTTTTCTCTGTGTCTGTCTCTTTTTCTCTCTGTCTCTGTGTCTCTCTCCCCCATCACACGTACATAGACAGTATCCAATGCCGTGTTACTTATTACTGTCATCATTGTCTCCAGCAGCCAGCACCGTTCTCTCGCTGCCCCTCCATCTTCTTTCCCTCCCTCCCTCTTTCTCTCTCCCTGTGTCTGTCTCCCTCCCTTCCTCTGTCTCTCTCTCTCTCTCTCTCTCTCCCAGACACCCACACACAGTCTCTCACACACAGTCTCATACACAGACACCAGTCTCTCTCTCACACACACCCAGTCTCTTTCTCTCTCTCACACACACACACACACACACACACACACACACACACACACACAGTGTCTCACACACACTCTCTCTCTCTCCCTCCCTCATTACCCGGGGTATAGACAGTATTGGAAGCTGTGTGAATTATCACTGTCATTCTCTCACACACACCCAGTCTCTCTCTCTCTCACACACACACACACACACACACACACACACACACACACACACAGTGTCTCACACACACTCTCTCCCTCCCTCCCTCATTACCCGGGGTATAGACAGTATTGGAAGCTGTGTGAGTTATCACTGTCATTCTCTCACACACACCCAGTCTCTCTCTCTCTCTCTCACACACACACACACACACACACACACACAGTGTCTCACACACACTCTCTCCCTCCCTCCCTCATTACCTGGGGTATAGACAGTATTGGAAGCTGTGTGAGTTATCACTGTCATTCTCTCACACACACCCAGTCTCTCTCTCTCTCTCTCACACACACACACACACACACACACAGTGTCTCACACACTCTCTCTCTCTCTCCCTCCCTCATTACCCGGGATATAGACAGTATTGGAAGCTGTGTGAGTTATCACTGTCATTCTCTCACACACACCCAGTCTCTCTCTCTCTCTCTCACACACACACAGTGTCTCACACACTCTCTCTCTCTCCCTCCCTCATTACCCGGGGTATAGACATTATTGGAAACTGTGTGAGTTGTCACTGTCATTCTCTCACACACACCCAATCTCTCACACACACACAGTCTCTGACACACCCAGTCTCTCTCTCTCTCTCTCTCTCACACACACACACACACACACACAGTGTCTCACACATTCTCTCTCTCTCCCTCCCTCATTACCCAGGGTATAGACAGTATTGGAAGCTGTGTGAGTTATCAGTGTCATTCTCTCACACACACCCAGTCTCTCTCTCTCTCTCTCTCTCTCTCTCACACACACACACACACACACACACACACACACACACACACACAGTGTCTCACACACACTCTCTCTCTCTCCCTCCCTCATTACCTGGGGTATAGACAGTATTGGAAGCTGTGTGAGTTATCACTGTCATTCTCTCACACACACCCAGTCTCTCTCTCTCTCTCTCTCTCTCTCACACACACACACACACACACACACACACAGTGTCTCACACACTCTCTCTCTCTCCCTCCCTCATTACCCGGGATATAGACAGTATTGGAAGCTGTGTGAGTTATCACTGTCATTCTCTCACACACACCCAGTCTCTCTCTCTCTCTCTCTCTCTCACACACACACACACACACACACACACACACAGTGTCTCACACACTCTCTCTCTCCCTCCCTCCCTCATTACCCGGTGTATAGACAGTATTGGAAGCTGTGTGAGTTGTCACTGTCATTCTCTCACACACACCCAATCTCTCACACACACACAGTCTCTCTCTCACACACCCAGTCTCTCTCTCTCTCTCTCTCACACACACACACACACACACACACACACACACACACACACACAGTGTCTCACACACTCTCTCTCTCCCTCCCTCCCTCATTACCCGGTGTATAGACAGTATTGGAAGCTGTGTGAGTTGTCACTGTCATTCTCTCACACACACCCAATCTCTCACACACACACAGTCTCTCTCTCACACACCCAGTCTCTCTCTCTCTCTCTCACACACACACACACACACACACACACACACAGTGTCTCACACACTCTCTCTCTCTCCCTCCCTCATTACCCGGGGTATAGACAGTATTGGAAGCTGTGTGAGTTGTCACTGTCATTCTCTCACACACACCCAATCTCTCACACACACACAGTCTCTCTCTCACACACCCAGTCTCTCTCTCTCTCTCTCTCTCTCACACACACACACACACACACACACACACACAGTGTCTCACACACTCTCTCTCTCCCTCCCTCCCTCATTACCCGGTGTATAGACAGTATTGGAAGCTGTGTGAGTTATCACTGTCATTATCATTATTTCCAACACCAAGCGCTTCGCTCTCTCTCCTCTCCCGCGTCTCCTTCCCCCCCACCTGCCCTTCTCTCTCTTTTCCCCTCTCCCCTCTTCTTCCTCTGCCTGTTTCTCTGCCCCTCATTTCTCGCCCCCCATGTCCCTGTCTCTCGCTCTCCCTCCTTTTCTGTTCCCCTCTCTGCTTCTCCTCCTGCCTCACCTCTCTCTGTTTTTGCTTCTCCCCCTCGTCTCACTCCCCCACCCTCTCTGCTTCTCTCCCACTCCCTGTTTCTGTGTCTCCGTCTCTCTCTCTCCTTGTCTCTGCCTCTTCTCTCTTTGCCCTTCTGTCTGCTTCTTGGTCTCCCTGTCTCTCCTTGTCTCTCTGCTTCTCTCTCTCCCTCTCCCTGTCTCTCTACCTGCTTCTCTCTCTGTGCTCCTTTCTCCTCTCTCTGTGCTTCTCTTTCTGCTTCTCTCCCTCTTCTCTCTCTCCCTGCTTCTCTCTCTCCCTCTCTCTGCCTGTCCCTCTTTCCCTCTGCTTCTCTCTCCCTCCCTCTATCTACTTCTCTTTCTCTCCCTCATCTCTCTCTGGGCCTCTCTCGCTCTTTACCTCCCTCCCTCCCTCCCTCCCTCCGGATCTGACACTACAGGGCAGAGTTTCCCTGGTCCCTGCAGGAGCTCAGCAGAGAACGCAGGCACAGCCACCCCTGCCTTACCAAGGCATTCCTCCTTTATCTTCTGTCCTCCCTCTCACTCCCCCAAGGATTCTTCTCAGGTTACAAGGCACACAGGGACAGCTTAGTCAGGAATTGGCAAATCCATGGTGCAAGGAGCCAAAGGTCAGAGTTGTAGGCTGCTAAGGCTACTGAAATTAAGAGGCACAATCCCAGAAATGACAGGCCACGGGCTCAGGACACCAAAATCCTACTAGAAAGTCCCTGCCCAGTGGGCGAAGGACATAAACAGGCACTCTTCAAAAGACGACATGTATGCGGCCAATACACATATGAAAAAATGCTCATCATCACTGGTCATTAGAGAAATGCAAATCAAAACCACACTGAGATACCATCTCATACCAGTTAGAATGGCAGTAATTAAAAAATCTGAAGACAACAGGTGCTGGAGAGGATGTGGAGATATAGGAACACTTTTACACTGCTGGTGGGAGTGTAAATTAGTTCAACCATTGTGGAAGACAGTGTGGCCATTCCTCCAGGACCTAGAAATAGAAATTCCATTTGACCCAGCAATCCCATTACTGGGTATATACCCAAAGGACTATAAATCGTTCTACTATAAGGACACACGCACACGAATGTTCGTTGCAGCACTGTTTACAATAGCAAAGACCTGGAATCAACCCAAATGCCCATCGATGATAGACTGGACAGGAAAAATGTGGCACATATACACCATGGAATATTATGCAGCCATCAAAAACGATGAGTTTGTGTCCTTTGTAGGGACATGGATGAACCTGGAGACCATCATTCTCAGCAAACTGACACAAGAACAGAAAATGAAATACCGCATGTTCTCACTCATAAGTGGGTGTTGAACAATGAGAACACATGGACACAGAGAGGGGAGCATCACACATTGGGGTCTGTGGGGGTGAGGGATTAGGGGAGGGAGAGCAGGGGGTGGGGAGGATGGGCAGGGAGAGCATTGGAAGCAATACCTAATGTAGGTGACAGGGGGCTGGACGCAGCAAACCACCATGGCACATGTATACCAAGTAAGAAACCTGCATGTCCTGCACATGTATCCCAGAACCTAAAGTGTCATTTTAAAGAAAGTAAGTCCCTGGCCAGCATTGTCTGACTACAGAACTGCTCCTACACCCTGAGATTCCAAGGAGCCCAGGACAGACAACAGGGCGGGAAGGCTGAAACAGACGGAGCAGACACAGTTCAGCCGCTGCCTGGCACTGGGAACACAGGATGACATTTGAGTCTTTCCAAGTTGGAAAGAATCAGTAAACACCTCAGACATTCTTTTGACACTGGAGACAGCTTCGTCTTGGAAGGAAGGGAACATGTCTCAGGATGACAAGCTGCATCCAAGACGCAGGAGCAAAACCGAAACAGATGAATCATAACGAGAGCTGCAGGCAAGCCTCCGCATGACCAGGACGGCTGCAAGGGGTATCACTGTGTTCGCTGTTGTGAACGGCGCCGTGATAAACACACTGTGCATGTGTCTCTATAACAGAACGCTTTATAATCCTTTGAGTGGGTACCCAGTCATGGGATTGCCGGGTCAACTGGTATTTCTATTTCTAGATCCTTAAGGAATCGCCACATAAGTGGGTGTTGAAGAATGACAACACACAGACACAGGGAGGGAACATCACACACCGGGGCCTGTTGGGGGGCGGGGGGCTAGGGGAGGGGTTGCAGGAGATGGGGGTATTGGGGGAGAGCATTAGGAGAAATACCTAATGTAGATGACAGGGTGATGGAGGCAGCAAACCCCCATGGCATGTGTGTACCTGTGTAACAATCCTGCACGCTCTGCACATGGACCCCAGAACCTAAAGTGTAATAACTAAATTTAAAAACCAAAAAAGAAATATCACTGTCTGCTACAAAAGTCAACATCCTTCAGAGAAACAGAACAGAATCTCAAGTGTCTATGACACATCCATCACAACATCAAACGCACTATAAAAACGACCTCACCAACATAGAAACACGGAAACCACAGTCAACAGAGAAAATGGAAAATGGAAACCATAGTCAACAGAGAGAAACACAGGTCAATACACACAGACCTGGAGATGACACACACAAGCAGTTTAAAACAACGATTACAAATCATAGCATTTTCAAGAAAAGATGAAAGTTACGGGCGAAGAGATGAAAAATGGAAGGGAATATAGAGAAACTATAAATTACCAATTATAGTGACTGAAACTTTGAAACATACAATCTTTTATTTTTAGAGACAGGGTCTCACTTGGTTACCCAGGACGGAGTGTAGTGGTGCAACCATAGCTTATTACAGCCTCAAACTTCTGGAGTGAAGCAACCCTCCCATGTCACACTCCCGAAGAGCTGGCCACTACTATGCCCAGTTAATTTTTTTTAAGAGAGATGGCGTCTCACTATAATGCCCAGGTTGGCTTCAAACTCCTGACCTCAAGCAATCCTCCTGCCTCAGCTTCCCACAGTGCTAGGAGTACAGGAGTGAGTCACCACGCAGAGCCTAGACTCTTTTCTGCAAGTAAAGTTGTCACTTCGAGATCACTGCAGAGTCACACACAGTTTGCAAGAAATCATACGAAAGGATTCTCTGTGCACTTTTCTCAGTTTCCCCAATGGCAAAGGGAAAGAAATATCGCAGAGGGAAAGAAATCCGTACCTATGAAATCTATGTCTAAGAAAAAGACACCTGCACTCACAGCTATGGCAGCACAATTCACGACAGCAAAGATACGGAATCCCGCGAGATGTCCCCGACTGGATAAGAGAACGTGGTACACGCACACTAGAAAGTACGACTCAGCCTTGAGAAAGGATAAAATCATGCTTTCTGCAGCAGCGTGGATGGAACCGGAGGCCACTATCCTAGGTGAAACGGGCCGGGCACGAAGGGTCAAGGACCACATGTTCGCACTAGTAACCATGAGTTGCATAACGCACGCGTGGACACAGTGAAATGATAGATACTGGAGACGTGGAAGGGTGGGAGGCTGGGAGACAGGCACGGGAGGACAAACTGCTTAACGTGTACGATGTCCAGTATTCCCGTGACGGATACAGGAAAAGCCCAGCCTTCTCCGCTAAGCAATGTATTTGTTCAACGAAATCGCACTTGAACCCTTTAAATCTATGTAAGTAAAAACAATAGGAAAGCATCTTCCAGAATTCATTTATGTGTCTATCTCTCCACTTATCGATCATCTATGTATCTATCTACCATCTATCATGTATCTCTCATCTATTTATCATCTATCAATCATCTACCTATCTATGTATCTATCTACCATCTATCCTCTATATTTATCATCTATCAATCATCTACCTATGTATCTACCATCTATCTGTCATCTATCATCTATCTATATTTATCATCTATCAATCATTACCTATCATCTATGCATCTATGCACCATCTATCTATCATCTATCAATCATCTATCTATCATCTATCATCTATGTATCTATCTACCATCTA
Organism: Callithrix jacchus; assembly: GCF_049354715.1. Lineage (NCBI taxonomy): Eukaryota > Metazoa > Chordata > Mammalia > Primates > Cebidae > Callithrix > Callithrix jacchus. The sequence goes on from NC_133524.1 coordinate 2,367,522, forward strand.
CCATCTATCATCTATCATCTATTTATCATCTGTCAATCATCTATCATCTATGTATCTATCATCTATCATATAACTATCATCTATTAATCATCTATAATCTATCGATCATCAATCTGTCTATGTATCTACCTACCTAGCCATACATCTATCTCTTTATCATCTATGTATCTATCTATCTGTCTATCAATGAGTTTCTGCCTAGTACATAAAACCACAATACAGGCCGGATGCGGTGGCTCAAACCTGTAATCCCAGCACTTTAGGAGGCTGAGGTGCGTAGATCACAAGGTCAGCAGATCGAGCCCATCCTGGCCAACATGGTGAAACCCATCTCTACTAAAAATACAAAAATTAGCTGGGCGTGGTGGCACATTCCTGTAATCCCAGCTACTCAGGAGGCTGAGGCATGAGAATCGCTTGAACCCAGGAGATGGAGGTTGCAGTGAGCCGAGATCGCGCCACTGCACTCCAGCCTGGGCAACATGGTGAGACTCTGTCTCAAAGGAAAAAACAAAACACAATCCAGCATGGAGTATTAGACAATGGCAGTGCGGACAGGGCGCGGTGGCTCACTCGTGTAATCCCAGCACTTTGGGAGGCCAAGGTGGGTGGATCACGAGGTCGAGAGATCGAGACCATCCCGGTTCAACATGGTGAAACCCCGTCTCTACTAAAAACACAAAAATTAGCTGGGCACGGTGGTGCGTGCCTGTAATCCCAGCTACTCGGGAGGCTGAGGCAGGAGAATTGCTTGAACCCAGAGGGTTGAGGTTGTGGTGAGCCGAGATCGTGCCATTGCACTCCAGCCTGGGTAACAAGAGCGAATAGAAAAAAAAAAAAAAAACAATGGCAGTGCGATGCTGTGTGTCTACCTGCTGCTGCTGAGTCCTCATTCTGTGCCTGAATCCTTACTGCAATGTCCGAAATATCATTACAGAGTATGTGACATCTGATCAGAAAAAAGAACTTTCTAACGACATATGTATTTATATTGCACATCAACTGAAGTTTACTTCCCTTCCCCCAGGAGAGAATGTGATGAACGTCGTATCTCAGGAATAGATTTTTGGGGCCAGAAGATGCGGATGACGTCTAATTCTCTAGCTTGATGGTATGAAATACCTTGAAATGTCTACAAAAGAACTAGAAAAAATGAATCTCCCCCTGTGATGATTCTGCCCTACAAATAAAAAAAATGAGGCATAAGATGGGAAAAAAAATCACCAATAATAGGGAGAAAAGTGAAAATATCCCATAAATTATAAATGGGAGGAAAATAATGTACACAGTAATGAAAACAAAAATTATTTCTTGAGAAATTATTTTTTATAGCTATACATGTGCCATGGCGGTCTGCTGCATCCATCCCCCTGTCATCTACATTAGGTATTTCTCCTAATGCTCTCCCTCCCCAGCCCCCCACCCCCCAACAGGCCCCGGTGTGTGATGCTCCCCTCCCTGTGTTCTCATTGTTCAACACCCACCTATGAACACATTGTGTCCGTGTGTTCTCATTGTTCAACACCCACCTATGAGTGAGAACATGTGATGTTTGGTTTTCTGTTCTTGTGTCAGTTTGCTGAGAATGATGGTTTCCAGCTTCATCCATGTCCCTGCAAAGGACTTGAACTCATCCTTTTTTATGGCTGCATAGTATTCCATGGCGTATATGTGCCACATTTTCTTCATCCAGTCTATCATGGATGGGCATTTGCTATTGTGAATAGTGCTGCAGTGAACATACGTGTGCATGTGTCTTTAAAAGATAATGATTTATAAATTATTTTAAATCATTTAAGTGATTAAAAAGGCACCAAGGAGACCAGGCAGGCAGTCAGTATCTCTCATGGGAATTCACCTTGCAAGTAAGTCTTTTAGTGGTTTGGTTTTTTTTTTTTTTGAGAGGGAGTCTTGCTCAGTTTCCCAGTCTAGAGTGCAGTGGCATGATCTCGGCTCACAGCAACCTCCCAGGTTCAAGGAATTCTCCTGCCTCAGCCTTCTGAGTAGATGGGATTAAGGTGCCCACCACCAGTCCAGCTGATTTTTTGTATTTTTAGTAGAGATAGGGTTTTTTCATCATGTTGGCCAGGCTGGTCTCGAACTCCTGACCTCAGGCAATCCGCCCGCCTCAGCCTCCCAAAGTGATGAAATGGCAGGCATGAGCTACTGCACCCGGCCACAGTGATTTGGAAGGTTAAAAGTAAGCCTTTGCACCCTGAGAAACGAGGAGCCCTCAATAGGAGCACAGGGAGAGCTGGAACGACAAATCAAACGTTCAGACAGTGTGGTACACGGATGCCACTGCGTGAGAAAAGACACAATGACCCTAAGTGACAGTCACCATCAGGAATGCATCTGTCTGCCCATCTACATGTGCCTGTCTGCAGACTGACGCAGAACGCTACTCGACAACATGAAGGCAACAAAAGGACTCAGTCGGAAGAGGAAAACGTCAATAAGGGCCAGTTTATGTTTAAAAAAAAGGGTGGGTGGCTGAGGTCAGTGCCTTACACCTGTAATCGCAGCATGTTGCAAGGCGGGAGGATTGCTTGAGGCCAGAAGGTTGAGACCAGCCTGGGCAACATAAGGAGACCCCGTCTCTACCTTGTCTCTAGTAAAAAAATTATATATATATATAAATCGCATTTTAGGTTTTGGGGTACATGTGAAGAACATGCAAAATTGTTGCATAGGTACACATCTGGCAGTGTGATTTGCTGCCTCCATCCCCCCATCACCTATATCTGGCATTGCTCCCCATGTTATCCCTCCCCAAATCCCCACCCCCTACTGTCCCTCCCCTAGTCCCCCCATACAGACCCCATTGTGTGATGCTCCCCTCCCTGTGTCCATGTGTTCTCGTTGTTCATCACCCGCCTATGAGTGAGAACATGCGGTATTTCATTTTCTGCTCTTGTGTCAGTTTGCTGAGAATGATGGTCTCCAGATTCATCCAGGTTCCTATAAAGGACACGAACTCATAGTTTTTGATGGCTGCATAATATTCCATGGTGTATATGTGCCACATTTTCCCTGTCCAGTCTATCATCGATGGGCATTTGGGTTAGTTCCAGGTCTTTGCTATTGTAAACAGTGCTGCAATGAACATTCGTGTGCATGTGTCCTTATAGTAGAATGATTTATAGTCCTTTGGATATACACCCAGTAATGGGATTGCTGGGTCACATGGAATTTCTATGTCTAGGTCCTTGAGGAATCGCCACACTGTCTTCCACAATGGTTGAACTAATTTACACTCCCACAAACAGTGTAAAAGTGTTGCCATTTCTCCACATCCTCTCCAGCATCTGTTGTCTCCAGATTTTTTAATGATCGCCATTCTAACTGGCGTGAGATGGTATCTCAGTGTGGTTTTGATTTGCATTTCTCTAATGACCAGTGATGATGAGCATTTTTCATGTTTGTTGGCCTCATATATGTCTTCTTTTGTATCTAGTAAAAATTTAAAGGACAAAATTAGCCATGTGTAGTGGTGCATGCTTGTAGTCCCAGCTACTTCGGAGGCTGAGGTGGGACCACGGTTTGTGCCCAGGAGTTGGAGGCTGCGTTGAGCTGTGACCACAACACTGCACTCCAACCTGGGTGACAGAGCAAGACCTTGTCTCTAAAAAGAAACAAAACAATGGGCCAGGCGCCTGTAATCCCATCACTTTGGGAGGCTAATGTGGGTGGATCATGAGGTCAGCAGATCGAGACCATCCTGGCTAACATGGTACAAGCCATCTCTACTGAAAATACAAAGAAATTAGCCAGGGCCGGGCACGGTGGCTCAAGCCTGTAATCCCAGCACTTTGGGAGGCCTAGGCGGGTGGATCACGAGGTCAAGAGATCGAGACCATCCTGGTCAACATGGTGAAACCCTGTCTCTACTAAAAATACAAAAAATTAGCTGGACACGGTGGCACGTGCCTGTAGTCCCAGCTACTCGGGAGGCTGAGGCAGGAGAATTGCCTGAACCCAGGAGGCGGAGGTTGCGGTGAGCCGAGATTGCGCCATTGCACTCCAGCCTGGGTAACAAGAGCGAAACTCCGTCTCAAAAAAAAAGAAAGAAATTTGCCAGGCAGGGTGGTGGGCACCTGTAGTCCCAGCTACTCGGGAGGCTGAGGCAGGAGAACCGCTTGTACCCAGGAGGCTGAGGTTGCCATTAGTGGAGCCTAGATGACAGAGACTCCGTCTCAAAAAAAAAAAAAAGGAAAAGAAAAAATAAGAAAACAAAAAAACACAAAGGTAGTTGTGAATATTTGCTGAACCTGAATCCACAATCCCAATATGGCTAAAACTTGTCTTGGAGATACACATAATTCATCGTTGGTGAACTAACTGGCGTCGACTGCTGCGATTCCAGCTTCAGCAGAGACGCCGTGTTTCACCGGCTCTGTGCACTGACATCACGTCTCAAGAATTCTGTGCATTAAAAAACGAGACCGATGTGGGGAGAACGCCATGCCATCAGCACGCACATCATCATTTTTCCCCATTTCCCAAGCTCCTTCAGAATCATTCTACGCAATCCGAAAGCCTACAGAGAGAAGAAAAGTCTGGGTGTGTCTGCCCCGAGAGCGGTCTGTATTCCTGCTTGGGGTTCCGGCTCTGTTTGATGATGATAATGACCAGTAGACGCCTATGCAGAGACTCTCATATGTCACCACGAAGAACATATGTGCCATTCATGGTTAATGTGTGAGCACTGATGTAACTGTCTTGGGAGCCACTGTGTTGGAGGCACCGAATCATCAGACACTCAGAAGGGACCTCTGCACAGAGTCCGTCTCTGCTCCCGCAAAGCTCTGACTCGACTGGGGACAGGCAATGGGGAGGGCGGGTATTTCCAAAATGACAACCCTCTTCTCTTGCATGTGGAACGGGTCACAAAGAGCTCTCGTACTGACAACAGGCATTTATCCTTATGTGTTCAAGCTACTAGATGGCCTTGATTGCCTGTTATCAAGCCTCATACTGATTTCACAGTCTTCTGTTTTCATGACACATTCAAGTGTTTTATAGGTAATTGGAGAAGCCAAAACGATGGCGCAAAGATCTGTCTCCAGGGTAAAAGTGCCTCTCAAGGCAGCATGCACGATTTACCTTCTTTACACCCATTCAACACACAAAGCACTGGGCAGTGATTGCTTTCATTGAAAACAAATGGAACTAATAACTGGGTAAAAGCACATGACACAAACAGCTAGTCCCTCTTCCCGATGAAGACCGCACAAGCTCCTGGCAGAATAATATTTGGGAAGCTTCTTTAAAGATGAAGTCTCGCTCTGTCACCCAGGCTGGAGTGCAGTGGCGCGATCTCAGCTCACCGCAACCTCCGCCTCCCGGGTTCAAGCCATTCTCTTGCCTAGCCTCCCGAGCAGCTGGAATTATAGGTGCCCACCACTATGCCCGGCAAATTTTTGTATTTTTCGTAGAGACTGGTTTCACCATGTTGGCCAGACTGGTCTCAAACTCTTGACCTCAAGCTATCTGCCCACCAGGGCCTCCCAAAGTGCTGGGACTACAGCCATGAGCCACTGCGCCCGACTGGGAAGCTAAATGAACCAGAAGACGGCTTTGTGAGTGAAGTTACAGAATCGTTATAGGAAATGAGGATGCCCTCCACCTTCCAAAGAGGACACACCGCACACGTCTACTCTGATCTCTCTCAGGATTTAGGATTAGCGGGATTCCACCGTGACGCATATGGGCTGCAAAACAGAATGGACATCCCTTCAGCACTTTTAAGGGTGCTTAAATGTTAGACTGGATAAGGAAAATGTGGCATATGGACACCATAGAATACTATGCAGTCATCAAAAAGGATGAGTTCATGTCCTTTGCAGGGACGTAGATGAAGCTGGAAACCATCATTCTCAGCAAACAGACAAGAACAGAAAACCAAACACCGCATGTTCTCACTCATAGGTGAATGCTGAACAATGAAGACACACAGACACAGGGTGGGGAGCATCACACACCAGGGCATGGGGGGTGGGGGGCTAGGGGAGGGAGAGCAGGGGGTGGGGGGATTGGGGAGGGACAGCAGGGGGTGGGGGGATTGGGGAGGGACAGCAGGGGGTGGGGGCATTGGGGAGGGACAGCAAGGGGTGGGGGGATGGGGAGGGATAGCAGGGGGTGGGGGGATTGGGGAGGGATAGCAGGGGGTGGGGGGATTGGGGAGGGACAGCAGGGGGTGGGGGGATTGGGGAGGGATAGCAAGGGGTGGGGGCATTGGGGAGGGATAGCAGGGGGTGGGGGGATGGGGAGGGATAGTAGGGGGTGGGGGGATTAGGGAGGGATAGCAGGGGGTGGGGGATTGGGGAGGGACAGCAGGGAGTGGGGGATGGGGGAGGGACAGCAGGGGGTGGGGAGATTGGGGAGGGACAGCAGGGGGTGGGGGGATTGGGGAGGGACAGCAGGGGGTGGGGGGATGGGGGAGGGACAGCAGGGGGTGGAGGTATGGGGAGGGACAGCAGGGGGTGGGGGGATGGGGGGAGGGAGAGCATTAGGAGAAATACCTAATGTAGATGATGGGGGGATGGATGCAGCAAACCACCATGGCACGTGTATACCTGTGTAACAATCCTGCACGCTCTGCACATGCGCCCCAGAACTTAAAAGTATAGTAAATAAAAATAAGAGAGCTTAAGTGGTGATCTCATCGGATTCATGTGGACACAGCTGTGCTCCACGTGTTTGTTTTCATTCCGTTGCTGCGGTTTGGTTCATTTCTATTTGGAGAAGTTTCGGGGCCTGAATGAGACTATCTGTTCCAGGTAAGAGAGCTTGCACCGGCAGGTAAGTACCCAGGAGCCAGGAAGGTGTGGGCACGGTGGCTGAATGATTAGGAGTTAAAACGCTTCTCTGAAACATCCCTGGCTTGGGAAACGAGCCGCATCCCCCACATTGCTGGAAACGATCGCGAATGTATAATTTCCAGCGCTCACTTAGGCGTCCTTCTCTGTGCACGTAGCTCCCCACGCCCTGCCCAGCATAGGATCTCCGTGGACCAAGACTTCAAAGGCAGAAAGTACAAGAACATGTGCAGCTCAGAGCATTCACCCAGGAACAGAGGAGAGAAAGCTGAGAGCAGGCAGGGCAGGAGGTGCCAGCACGTGGAAACACCTGCAGGCCCGAGAGTCAGCAGCACCCTGTGTTCCTGGCACCAGGACGCATGCTGACTTGCTTAAATATAGATCTACGTGGCTGAGCCACGGTTACCCGATGCAGGGATCCCAGCAGAGCAAGAATGAAGCAGCACACTCATCCCCCTCTGTCCTTGCTGGATCACTGGGGGTGGTAGGAAACAGTGATCGTTAAAAAAGCAGCAGACAGCAGATGCCGGAGAGGATGGGGAGAAATAGGAACACTTTTACACTGCTGGTGGGAGTGTAAATTAGTTCAACCATTGTGGAAGACAGTGTGGCGATTCCTCAAGGATCTAGAACCAGAAATAACATTTGCCCCAGCAATCCCATTACTGGGTATATACTCAAAGGATTATAAATCATTCTATTATAAAGACACATGCACATGCACATGTTCACTGCACCACTGTTCACAATAGCAAAGACTTGGAACCAACCCAAATGTCCATCAGTGATAGACTGGATAAAGAAAATGTGGCACACGGACACCATGGAATACTCTGCAGCCATGAAAAAGGATGAGTTCATGTCCTTTGCAAGAACATGGATGAAATCGGAAACCATCATTCTCAGCAAACTGACACAAGACCAGAAAATTAAACACCGCATGTTCTCACTCATAAGTGGGAGTTGAACAATGAGAACACATAGAGGGGAACGTCACACACTGGGGCCTGTCAGGGGGTGGGGGGCCAGGGGAGGGAGAGAACAGGGGGTGGGGGGCTAGGGGAGAGAGATCAGGGGGTGGGGGGCTAGGCGAGGGAGGGCAGGGGGTGGGGGCTAGGGGAGGGAGAGCAGGGGATGGGGGACTAGGGGAAGGAGAGCAGGGAGTGGAAGGCTAGGGGAGGGGGAGCAGGGGGTGGGGGGCTAGGGGAGGGAAATCAGAGTTGGGGAATTAGGGGAGGGACAGCAGGGGGTGGGGGCTAGGGGAGGGAGAGCAGGGAGTGGGAGGCTAGGAGAGGGAAAGCAGGGAATGGGGGGCTAGGGGAAGGAGAGCAGGGAGTGGGAGGCTAGGGGAGGGAGATCGGAGGTGGGGAATTAGGGGAGGGAGAGCAGGGGGTGGGGGGCTAGGGGAGGGAGAGCAAGGGGTGGAGGACTAGGGGAGGGAGATCAGGGGGTGGGGGGCTAGGGGAGGGAGGGCAGGGGGTGGGGGCTAGGGGAGGGAGAGCAGGGGATGGGGGACTAGGGGAAGGAGAGCAGGGAGTGGGAGGCTAGGGGAGGGAGATCGGAGGTGGGGAATTAGGGGAGGGAGAGCAGGGGTTGGGGGGCAGGGGATGGAGAGCAGGGAGTGGGAGGCTAGGGGAGGGGGAGCAGGGGGTGGGGGGCTAGGGGAGGGAGATCAGAGTTGGGGAATTAGGGGAGGGAGAGCAGGGGGTGGGGGACTAGGGGAGGGAGAGCAGGGAGTGGGAGGCTAGGGGAGGGAGAGCAGGGTGTGGGGGACTAGGGGAGGGAGATCAGGGAGTGAAGGGCTAGGGGAGGGAGATCTGGGGTGGGGGGCTAGGGGAGAGAGAGCATTAGGAGAAATACTTCATGTAGATGATGGGGGGATGGATGCAGCAAACCACCACAGCACATGTATACCTGTGTAAGAAACCTGCACATTCTGCACGTGTGCCCCAGAACTTAAAGTATAATAAATAAACAAATAAATAATCAGAGTTGCAGCAGGTGCAGGCAGGCCCAGGGACCAGCACAGTTTAGAGCAAGGTCCGGCTGGGTGTGGAGTGGACGTGCCCGGGTCTCGGCAGAGCAGGGACGCGCACACCTGCAGAAGCAGTGGTGCCTATAAGGTACTGGGGGCCCCAGAGCGCACTCACAGGCAGCGGACGGACCCTGCCCGCAGTATGGCTGGAGGCCTGGTCTGGGAGCTCCTGAGGCTGGAGACAGACTCAGTCGAGGGGAAGACTCAAGGGGTACGGCCAATATGTTCCCACCCGGCTGGGCCTCAGCATCCTCTATCCAAGAGTGGATGGTCCCCCAGGAGTGGGCATGCCAGGGACACCGCTGATGCACGTATAAACCTGTTCACGTTTTCTTTCTGTTGTTGTTGTTTTCGAAATGGAGTCTCGCTCTATCCCTCAGGCTGGAGGGCGCTGGCGGGATCTTGGCTCACTGCCACCTCCGCCTCCCGGGTTCAAGTGATTCTCCTGCCTCAGCCTCCTGAGTAGTTGGGATTACAGGCACCCGCCACCACGCCCGGCTAATTTTTGTATTTGTAGTAGACACGGGTTTTCACCATTTTAGCCAGGACGGTCTCAACTCCTGACTTCGTGATCCACCCACCTCAGGCCTGCAAAGTGCTGGGATGACAGGCGTGAGCCGCCTCGATCGGTCAAACCTGTTAAGATGTTAAACTTTCTTCTCTAAAAAAAAGCATACAGTAGGTGTATATATTTATGGCGTACGCAAGGTATTCTGATACAGCCGTGCAAACTGTAACACTCACACGAGGGTAATAGGGTATCCATCCCCTCAAGCATTCGTGACTTCCTCGTGTCACAAAGATTCCAATTATACCTTTAGTTACTTTTTTTCGTATTTTTGAGACAGAGTGTCTGTCTCCCAGGCTGCAGTGTGGTGGCACCATCTCAGCTCACAGCAACTTCTGCCTCCTGGGTTCAAGTGATTCTCCTACCTCAGACTCCTGAGTAACTGGGATTACAGACATGTGCCACCACGCCCCGCTAATTTTTGTGTTTTTAGTAGAGACAGGATTTCACCATGTTGACCAGGCTGGTCTCAAACTCCCGACCTCAAGTGATCTGCCTGCCTCAGCCTCCCAAAGTGCTGGGATTACAGGCGTTAGCCACCGCACCCGACCTCATTCAGTTAGTTTTGAACAGATACGAAGTATTGCTGACTGTGGTCACCCTTTTGTGCTACCAAATACTAGATCTTACCCATTCTGTCTATTTTCTGTACTTATTAAGCATCCCCACTGCATGCCACATCTTCCCACCCTCTTGCGAGATTTTTAAACCTTTTAAACAGCTACAGAGAGCGCATTCTTTTCTACAAGATTGAACTGAAAGCCACCGGTATCCAGATGCAAAAAGGGAAACTAAATTTGTTTAATGGTATGGACAAACCCTGTCTTCCTTATGCCACGTGTCCATAAAAACTGCATTTTAAAGAACTGATAATGGAATATTCTACACAAACTTTTCCAAAAAACAGCGATCATTTGTTACCGTGGCCAGACTCAGTGGCTCGCACCTGTCATCCGGCAATTCTGGAGGCCAAGGCGGGCAGTTCAGCTGATGGCAGAGTTCCATACCAGCCTGGCTAAGCTGGTGAAACCCCGTCTCCACTAAAAATACACAAAATTAGCTGGTGTGGTGGCGTGCACCTGTAATCCCAGCTACTCGGGAGGCTGAGGCAGGAGAATCACTTGAACCTGACAGGTGGAGGTTGCAGTGAGCCGAGATCACGCCACTGCACTGCAGCCTGGGCAACAAGAGTGAAACTCTGCCTCAAAAAAAAAAAAAAAATTATATATATATATATATATATAGATAGATAGATAGATAGATAGATAGATAGATATAAAAGTTACTGGTCGAAATGTGTATTGTCCAAATCTGAAACATTTTCAGGAGCTAATGAAATTAATGTGTGATTATAAATCACCGTTTCTTCCCTGTCATTTTGGTTAGGAGATCACATATGTGAGGTTTTGTGAAGTATTCTTTATACAGTTTTGAAGCCGGTCAGATTAAAAGCAGAAAGTCATGAGAAAAGAATGCCTCATGTGTCAGTTTCCAGAACCTTCTCTTTGGGCTCCATATTGATGGTTGAATGCATTTAGGACAGCAGTAAATCTGCCACTGGAAGGTGCTGGGAATCCTTTAATGGCCTCAGAAGAATGCAGAAGCCAAGGCCCCACCCCAACCCCCAGAGGCTCTGATTCACTTGCATCTCTCGTCTGCTCTCTGGAAATGCTGATGTTACAGGCCCCGAGAAGGCACTTCGGGTTTCACTGTGTTAGAAAATGCCACTCTGGGCAGTGCACGGTGGCTCACGCCTGTCATCCCAGCACTTTGGGAAGCCAAGGCGGACAGATCATGAGGTCAGGAGATCGAGACCATCCTGGCCAACACAGTGAAACCCTGTCTCTACTAAAAATAAAAATAAAAATCAGCCGGGCATGGTGGCACACGTCTCAGCTACTCGGGAGGCTAAGGTTGCAATGAGCTGAGATCCTACCACTGCACTCCAACCTGGCGACAGAGTGAGACCCCATCTCAAAAAAAAAAGGGGGGGGAATGCCACTCCTTGGAAGTGCTGCAAATGAGGTAGGGCCAGCGTGGTGGGGATGGCGGGGAATGGAATTTACTGTCACAGAAACCAATCCTTTTGCCCCGAGGGAGATCCTACAGAGAAGGAAGTATGTCACCCGCTGCAGCTTCCTGATACTGTACACTGGGGGGCTCTGGCTGAGGGAAAGCCCTGCGTGTGTGTTCCTGAAAGTCAAAGAGATCCTGCACTGCAGCTGGCATGATATTCCAACACACCCCAGCCCTTCGCAGAGAAAACAGGTATTTCACAGCAGCTTCAGGTAGACCAGGAGGAGACGAGTGCAAAGGCGGTGACCAGGCTCAGCTCTGGGCAGGGTTCATTTCTCTCGCACAGCTTATGACAAAGAATCAAAACAGGCCATGTACAGTGGTTCAGGCCTGTGATCCCGGCACTTTGGGAGGCCGAGGTGAATGGATGGATGCTTCAGCCCAGGAGTTCAAGACCAGCCTTGGAAACAAGGCAAAACCCCAACTCTACAAAAATTAGCTGAGTGTGTGGCTGTATACCTGTGTTCCCAGCTACTGGGGAGGCTGAGGCAGGAGAGTCACTTGGGCCTGGGAGGCCGAGGTTGCAGTGAGCCAAGATAACACCACTGTATTCCAGCCTGGGCGATAGAGTGAGACTATATCTCAAAAAACAAAGAAACAAAGAATCACTCATAAGTGGGTGTTGAACAATGAGAACACACAGACACAGGGAGGGGAACATCACACACCGGGGCCTGTCGGGGGCTGGGGAGGAATAGCAGTGGGTGGGGGGATTGGGGAGGGACAGCAGGGGGTGGGGGGATGGGGGAGGAATAGCAGGGGGTGGGGGGCTAGGGGAGAGACAGCAGGGGGTGGGGAGATGGGAGGGATAGCAGGGGGTGGGGGGATGGGGGAGGAATAGCAGGGGGTGGGGGGATTGGGGAGGGACAGCAGGGGGTAGGGGGATGGGAGGGATAGCAGGGGGTGGGGGATTGGGGAGGGAGAACATTAGGAGAAACACCTAATGTAGATGACGGGGGGGGATGGATGCAGCAAACCATCATGGCACGTGTGTACCTGTGTAACAAAGCTGCACGTTATGCACATGTACCCCAGAACTTAAAGAATAATAAATAAATTAAAAAATAAAATAACAAATGAATTTTATCATGTGGAAGAAAAGAAATAAAGAATCCAAATACACCCACCCCCTGCTTTGTGGGAATTCTCAATACACCATCTCAAATTCAAACAGCCAAAGAAGTGATACGCATTTTTTTTAGCGTAAGGTACCACACACAGACATTGCTCAGAAACATACTGAGCACTGCGGTGGCCCAACAGGTGTGTAAAAGGTGTTTATATGAAAAGGTACTCAGCATCGCGAACCATCAGGGAACTGCAGGTCAAAACCACCAAGACTCATCATCTCACACGGGCTAAAATGGAGATCGCCAGAATGATATTTCTGTTTTCGTTTTGTTTTTGAGATGGAGTCTCCCTCTGTCACCCAGGCTGGAGTGCAATGGTGCAATCTCAGCTCACTGCAACCTCCACCTCCCAGGTTCAAGCGATTCTCCTGCCTCCTGAGCAGCTGGGATTACAGGCGCCTACCACCACGCCCAGCTACTTTTTGTATTTTTATTAGAGACAGGGTTTCACTATGTTGGTCAGGCTGGTCTCCCACTCCTGACCTCAGGTGGTCTGCTCGCCTCAGCCTCCCAAACTGCTGGGGTGACAGGTGTGAGCCACGGTGCTTGGACAGAATGATGATTTTTATACTTGATCATAAGTGTCGGGAGGATGTAGAGAAAAGGGGGCTCTCGTACACCACTGGTAGGAAGGTCAACTAGGACAGCAAGTATGGAAAACACTATGGAGGTTCCCCAGACAACTAAAAATAAGAGCAGCAAATAATTCAGCAATCCCACTGCTGAGCACGGACTCAAAGCAATGAAATCAAAGAGACACCTGCACGCCTGTGTACCCTGCAGAACTATTCACAGGAGCAAGATACGGAAACCGCTTAGCTGCCCAACGACAGATGAAAGGATAAAGAAAATACAGTATCTGCTACAGTGGACAAAAGAAAATATAGTATCTATATGCAATGGAATACTATGCAGCCACGAAAAAGGAAATCCACTCTTCCCCAGCAACATGGATGGAACTGGAGGCCATCATCCTGAGGGAAATAACTCAGAAACAGAAAGTCAAATACCAGTGTTCTTACTTATAAGTGACAGCTAAATAATGCTCCCACATGGACAGAGAGTAGAATAACCGATATTGAAGACTCTGAAGGGTGGGAGGGTGGAAGAGGGGCAAGGGATAAGAAATTACCTCTTGGGGCCAGGCATGGTGGCTCACGCCTGTAATCCCAGCACTTTGGGAGGCCGAGGCAGGCAGATCACCTGAGGTCAAGAGCTGGAGACCAGCCAGGCCAACATAGTGAAACCCCATCTCTACTAAAAATACAAAAATCAGCCAGGCATGGTGGTGGGCACCTGTAGTCCCAGCTACTCAGGAGGCTGAGGCAGGAGAATTGCTTGAACCCAGGAGTTAGAGGTTGCAGTGAGCTGTTATCGTGCCATTTGCACTCCAGCCTGGGTAACAAGAGCGAAACTCTGTCTCAAAAAAAAAAAAAAAAAAAAAAAAGGGAAAAGAAAAGCAAGCAAAGACGAAAAGAAATTACCTGTCAGGTACAAGGTACACCATTCCGTTTTAGTCACAGTACAGCCCAGAACCCCCGCTGCGCTATCCTTCCACGTAACAAAACTCTGCTTGTGCTCCCTACATGTGTACACATGGAAAATCATCCATAAAAGGAAACGGCATGTAGCATCTGGAAGGATACTAGAATAGACAGTCGCGCGCACACCTTCCCTTCCACAGACTGAACAGGCAGAAAGAGCACACCAGAATTGGCTCTAAGGTCGGTCCTGTTTGATGTGTCTTAAGTCCAGAACTCCCAACCCGCAGAGGCATCTCCTGGCAGGTGGCCTGAGGTCGAGAAAGTAAAATGGCTCCTGATCCACGTGCAACATACATTTGAGTAACAGTACAAGCCACCAACACATCCCAACACGCTTTCCCAGCAGGTGTTGGAGCTGAGCGATGCTATGTTCACCCTGACTTTGCCATCTCCTTCTGCACTATGGGACTAGAAATTCCCGAAACAAGACCGCGAAAAGCTGAGACACCTCTCCCGAATGCCACTTGGCACTCGATAGAAACCCGGCCGTGAACCGCTCCAACCACGTGTCCCAAGAGGAAAACCCACTGCAGCATCTCCCGATACCTTTGACGCTCAGCGTTTCTTCTTTTATTTTTCTTACGACTTCCTCAGCTTTGCTGTCATTATTTCCAGCTAAAAGGAAAAAAAGGAAAAGGTATGGTGACTTGTACAGTCATCCAGAAACTATTAACTGCAAAAAAAAAAAAAGAGAGAGAGGTTTTTGAGGGAAGCATAACACCGTTGTGAAATGTGTCTTTGATGGGTTTTCCCTTTGCACTAGCGTTTAATTTGACAGGCATTTTGCCAGAATAAAGCTATCCATTGAAGACCCATTTTTTAAGCCTGCATGGGCAAAAAGTGCAAAGGCCCTTGACATTCTACTTTTAAATAATGACAGTGACGCGGGGCCCCTACTGTCATAATTTGCACATGAGAACCAAGAAGAGCATAAGCGTTAAAATGTGCATTAAAACGTCAGGATGGAAACAGCATTTTCGAGGGGTTTTGCTCTGGGAACACCCCTGTGTACACTGGCAGGCTGTGCCATGAATGTGACCACAAGCCACGGCTCCTACTTCACGCTAAGAATTGCTTATCCCCCTCTCCGCAGCCCCGTGACAGTCTGCAGCTGCGGTTTCTGGAACACGCCTTTAGACGGATGCAAGCAGGTGTTTTGCCTAGAAGGTAAGTTACAGCTCAGATAAAGACTAGGAAACCCGGGGTGAAAGAACACCAATTCGGTTGTTTATTTTTGTTTTTTTGGATAGAGTCTCACTCTATCACCCAGGGTGGAGTGCAGTGGTGTGATCTCAGCTCACTGCAGCCTCCACCTCCCCAGTTCAAGTGATTCTCCTGCCACAGCCTCCTGAGTACCTGGGATTAAGGTGCCCACCATTACACTTGGCTAATCTTTTATGTACATATACATACACACCTGTATGTATATGTATATATAATTATGTATATTTATAAAATTATAGATGTATATACATATCACATATATAATATATATGTATGTACATATAATATATACTATATAAAATATAAAATGTATATACACACATTTATATATGTATATATTGATGTGTATATATTTACATATTTATATACATAAATATAAATATATACATATCTGTATTTTTAGTATATATTTTATATATACATATATATGTATTATTAGTATATATAGGTATTTATACATACTAAAAATACATATTTATATTTACACACACACACACACACACACACATATGTATATGTGTGAATTTTTAGTAGAGACTGAGCTTCACTATGTTGCCCAGGCTGGTCTTGAACTCCTGACCTCAGGTAATCCACCCACCTCTGCCTCCCAAAGTGCTGGGATGACAGGCCTGAGCCGCCATACTCGGCCTGGTTTCTTTAATGGCTTAGAAAGTGAATATGCATTGAAGACAACAATATGGTTTTATTTTGTCATCATTTTTTCAAATGTCTTTGACCAGAGAGGTCAGATTGTAAGGTGTGTCAAAGGGGCAGCTCTTTAGGGGAAAAGAGCTTGGCAAATTCTTCCTCCTTTGGCCTCTCACTCATTAACCTGCTGGCATCATGTGGTGTCAGCGGCGTTCCAGGGTGAGCCAAGCCCAAAACTCCCTTTTGGGGCGAGTCCTGTGACAGCATTGAGAGAAGGGTATTTAAACGCACGAGGCTCAGAACCACAGCAGTTATTTAAAGGGACGAGGCTCAGAACCACAGCAGTTATTTAAAGGGACGAGGCTCAGAACCACAGTGGGTATTTACACACACGAGGCTCAGAACCACGGCGGGTATTTACACACGCGAGGCTCAGAACCACAGCAGTTATTTAAAGGGACGAGGCTCAGAACCACAGTGGGTATTTACACACACGAGGCTCAGAACCACGGCGGGTATTTACACGCGCGAGGCTCAGAACCACAGTGGGTATTTACACACACGAGGCTCAGAACCACGGCGGGTATTTACACGCGTGAGGCTCAGAACCACGGCGGGTATTTACACACGCGAGGCTCAGAACCACGGCGGGTATTTACACGCGCAAGGCTCAGAACCACGGCGGGTATTTAAACGCACGAGGCTCAGAACCACAGCAGTTATTTAAATGGACGAGGCTCAGAACCACAGTGGGTATTTACACACACGAGGCTCAGAACCACGGCGGGTATTTACACACGCGAGGCTCAGAACCACAGCAGTTATTTAAAGGGACGAGGCTCAGAACCACAGTGGGTATTTACACACACGAGGCTCAGAACCACGGCGGGTATTTACACGCGCGAGGCTCAGAACCACGGCGGGTATTTACACGCGCGAGGCTCAGAACCACGGCGGGTATTGAAACACATGTGTAGACCACAGTTTTCTGGTATAGATTTAATGCATGCGATGACGTGGGAATCTCATTTTTTCCTCATATCTTCTATCTGAATGTCAGCTGAACCGTTCATAATATGGGGACGTTCAGCCTACGCAATGAGGCATTGACAGGTCCAGCCCCCTCAGGCCCAGAAAGGCTCTTCCTTTAGACCTGTCAGCAGATCAGATTCGTGCTCTTACGCTTGAGGCTTTCTGGCTTTTGCAAAGGTGCTCCAGGCCCAGAAAGGGCTGTGTCCTGAACAGGAAGATAAGGAAGAACCGAGACAAATTTGTCTTGAAATGTCCAGTTCCAAGCACTGTTTATGCTCCATGATCAGCTTTCCATAAATTGCAGCAAGGGAAGAAGGAACGGGAGAAAGAAAGACTTAATCAACAGTGGGCATTGTTTTTGGAAAATTCTAAGTGAATATGATCCTGCGTATCTAAAACCAGAAGTTGGCCAGGCGCAGTGGCTCACGCCTGTCATCCCAGCAATTTGGGAGGCCGAGGTGGGCAGATAACAAGGTCAGGAGTTTGAGACCAGCCTGAACAACATGGTGAAACGCTGTCCCTACTAAAAATACAAAAGTTAGCCATGCATGGTGGCGTGCACCTGTAGTCCCAGCTACTCGGGAGGCTGAGTCAGGAGAGTCTCTTCAATCTGGGAGGTGGAGGATGCAGTGAGCGGAGATCGCAGCACTGTACTCCAGCCTGGGCGACACCGCAAGACTCTGTCTCCGAAAATAAATAAATAAAACCAGACCTACAGTATGATGTTTATAAAAGCAGACCCCGTAAAAGCTATCATTAAAAGCAAATGGGGCCAGGCGTAGTGGCTCACACTTGTAAACCCAGCACTTTGGGAGGCCAAGGTGGAAGGATCACTTCAACCCAGGAGTTCAGGACAAGCCTGGGCAACATAGTGAAACCCTGTATCTCCAAAACAATTTTTGTTTTATTTTTTGTTTTAGTTTTTGTTTGTTTTTTTGAGAGGGAGTCTCACTCTGTCACCCAGGCTGGAGTGCAGTGCCGTGATCTTGGCTCACTGCAACCTCTGCCTCTAGAGTTCAGTGACTGCTCCCACCTCAGCCTCCCGAGGAGCTGGGACTACAGGCGCCCACCACCAAGCCTGGCCAACTTTTGTATTTTTAGTAAAGTTGGGGCTTCGCCATGTTGGCCAGGCTGGTCTTGAACCCCTGACGTCAAGCGATTCACCTGCCTTGACTTCTCAAAGTGGCAGTATTAAAGGCGTGAGTCACCATGTCTAGCCACCAAAATCATTTTTTTCAATAGCTGGGGCGGGGCATGGTGGCTCATGCCTGTAATCCCAGCACTTTGGGAGGCTGGGGCGGGTGGATCACCTGAGGTCAGTAATGCGACACCAGCCTGGCCAAAAGGGCGAAAACCAATCTCTACTAAAAATACAAAAATCAGCTGGGCATGGTGGTGCACGCCTGTAATCCCAGCTACTCAGTAGGCTGAGGCATGAGAGTTGCTTGAACCCGAGAGGGAGAGATCGCCGCAAGCCAAGATGGCACCACTGTACTTCAGTCTGGGTGACAGAGCAAGACTGTCTCAAGGAAATAATAATAAATAAATAAAATGAGCTTGGCATGGTGATGCGTGCCTGTAGCAGCAGCTGCTCATGAGGCTGGGGCAGGAGGATAGTTTGAGCCCAGGAGTCTGAGGTTGCAGTGAGCTATGATTGTATCACTGCCCTGCAGTCTGGGCTGACAGAGCAGGATCCTGTCTGAAATAAAATGAATGAATGAATGAATCAATCAATCAATGAAATGCAGATGGTGTCGAGAGTGGGCATAAGACACATTAAAGCTTTTATGCTTCGAAGGTCACCTCCACACATCTTTTAGGGGGAGACCCCCTTGCATCCTCCAGCTTCCTGGTCTCCACCTCCTCCCTCCCCTCCACTCCGGATGGGAAGGAGGGTGAAAAAGAAATAAAATACCAAAGAGCTTGAATCCGTGGTCAGGGGACTTGCCGATGACGCCACTGACCAGGCCACAAAGAGGCCCAAGGACTGGGAAGAGGACTGGGTTTTCGGTTCTCAGCATCGCTGCTATCTATAAGCCTTGGAAGAGTTCCTACCAGCCAGAGCCTGGCGCTGGGTCACGTCCTCCACGTCTGCACGACCCACACCTGCTCCTGGAAACGGCTCTGCCAGCTAATAATTTACTGCCTTTGTGTTGTCTGTGTAAGCCCCTCCCCTGCCTGTTCCCCGTCATGCTGTGTATAAACTAGCAAGTCAATGAAGCCAAAAGATTGTGAGGTCTGACGTCCAGCCAATGGACAATGACATAGTTTTGCCTCAGTTTCCCCTTCAGCGTTGTAAGCCTATAAACGGGGAAACAAGCTCCTTCTCAGGAAGCTCGGTGAATGAGGCTTAGCCCTCCCGCAGCTCCCGGCAGAATAAAAAGCCACTTCCTTCCTCAGCTCAGTGTTGGAGAGGTCTGTTTCCTGCCACTCCTGCTTTAAAGCTGGCCGGTTTAAACTTCCCCAGCTACACAATTGACCAGGAACGTTGAGCATCGCGGAATGCAAGATCTGAACTGTCCTCATTTTCCCCATTGAAGGAAGACCTCAAGAGGTCACACTTAACGAGGAGTCAGAGATCACGAAGAGCTTTTAGAGAGATGTTCAGAAAGGAGAGCAGAAATCAAACGTTGAGTAGCTACAGGGCACGGGTGCAGAGAAAGCACGAAGGCCACAAATTGTTCAGATTCTGTCACGAGCTTGTATTTGAACAACATTCTCTAATGGAAGTCCTTAACCCCAGGACCTCAGAATGTGACTGTGTTTGGAAACAGGGTTTGTGAAGCAGTGACCAAGGTGAAATGAGGTCACTCGCTGGGCCCTGTCTAATAGAACTGGGGCCCTTATGAGAAGGGCATATGAGGACACAGACACGCACAGAGGGACAGCCCCGGGAGGACGCGGGGAGAAGACGGCGCCTCCACGCCCAGGAGCGAGGCCTCAGGAGGAGACAGCCCTGCCCACACTGTGAATTCAACCTCCAGAATCATGAAAAATAAATTCTGGCTTTTTAAACAACCTCCAGTCTCCTTGAGATGCTTCGTTAGAGCCCCCCCAGGAAACTGATGAAGATATGTCGTTATTTTTTTCCCAGTAAATCATGTGAAAACAACACAGCAGCAATGTAGAAGCAGAGCATGCATCTATTCCCAAGAGGGTCCTACACCTTCCTGTGTTTTCCAGGTTTTAAGTATCACCCTGATGAGCTTCCTGGATCTCAATTGTTATATGTAAATCAACGTTTGCATACACCTCTAAATGAGGTATACAGCACAGCTAACTCTGCCAGGGGTGGTGGCCCACACCTGTCATCGCAGCACTTTGGGAGGCCGAGGCAGGCAGATCACTAGGTCAGGAGTTCAAGACCAGCCTGGCCAGCATACTGAAACACCGTCTCTACGAAAAATACAACAATTAGCCGGGCAGGGTGGTGCATGTCTGTAAACCCAGCTACTCAAGAGGCTGCAGTGGGAGAATTGCTTGAACCCAGGAGGCGGAGGTGGCAGTCCAGCCTGTCTCAGAAAACAAGCAAACAAGAAAGCCACGATTCACTGGAGAAGTCCTCACCTATGATCACATGCATGCCCAGTCTCGCCAGATGCTTCGCTGTGGAGTAGCCGATGCCACATGTCCCACCCGTCACTATAGCGACACGGTCGGGTTGTGGAGCAAACACTGAAAAAGAAGAAGAAAAAATGGTCTGAGTGAGATTTAAAAGCAAAGCACGTATTTGTAAGAATTCAGCCTCAAGAGCCCACGGCGCCAAAGGGAGTCATAGTTCAGTTATTTCTGTTCCTGTTCCCCTTGAATTCCCACAGGCCGGGGAGGCCTGAATGTATTAAGGTGGATTAGTCCCAAGTAATGAAAGCGGAAAAAAACCACCTCCTAAAGTGCCTGTCAATCCCTGGGAGTCCCTGGCAGGCGCTGCAATACGCGGTGAATGTCAGCTTCAGAAAGGTGGGTGGGATGGATACGCTAATCCTCTGCTCTCCGGGCAGCACTGAGCAGGACACGTCTGCTCATCTGTGTTTTAAACTGTAGACTTCCCTGTGATTTACGGTTGGCGGACCCAACAGAGGGGGACGCTGCTGTGGAGAAGTCGCTGATGAGGGCAGGTGGAAAGTCAGGTGGAGCACGCCGCAACCCCAGTAAAGAACACAGCTGCGGTGTGGGTTCTGGATTGGTGGGTTTGCACATGAAAGACAGGCTCAGAAGCGGGTTGCGGGGTCCGCTAGCTACGGGAGGGGCAGTCTCCTTAAGGTTGACAAGGCCTGGAAGTCAAGCACCAGAGCACAGAAAGTCAGACATGCTTCCTACAGGTTGCTTCCTAGCTGCTATCACAGGTGTAGGCAGATCTCACTTGAATCTCTGCTTAAGTGAGCCACATTTTCAGGGGGATTTGTATGTTTTTCTTCCTTCCATTTGTTCTCCCTTCCTTCTCTCTTTCCTTGTTTCCTTCTTCCTTCCTCCTTCCATTTTTCCTGTCTTCCTTCAGCCCTTCCTTCCCTCTTTCTAGTTTCCCTTCCTTCTTCCCTTCCTTCCCTCCCTCTTCCCCTCCTTTCCTCTTTATTTCACTCCTTCCTTCTTTCCCCCTTTCCCTCCTTTCCTTCATCTTTACTTCTCTTTTTCCTTCGTTTCTCACTCTTTCCTTCCTTCTTCCCCTTTCCTCTCCTCTTTCCTTTCTTCCCTCCTTTCTTCCTCCTTCCATCCACCTTCCACCCTTCTCTTCTTGTTTTATAAAATACATGTAGCAGCACGCACACTCTGTGCCCAGCATACAGGGAAACGAATTACATCCACAAAAACGTGTTCTCTGCCTCAGGGAGCTTTGGTCCTCCTGGATACGGTACCATCCACTCGAAATACACAGATGTGTTTGGCAACAATCTAGAACTTACAGATCTCACACCTTCCAGTTATGAATCACCTTAGAAAGAAAGCTCACGACTCACTGCAGGCAGACTCCGTTTCCGGGGCTCAAGTGATCCCTCTTCCTCACCGTCACAAGTGGGTGTGAGCCACCACACCCGGGTAATTTTTTACTATTTCGTTTTTGTAAAAAATTGGGCCTTGCTGTGTTGCCAAAGCCAGTCTTAATCCCCGAGGCTCAAGTGATCCTCCCGCCGTGGCCTCCCAAAAAGCTGG
This sequence comes from Callithrix jacchus, assembly GCF_049354715.1. Taxonomy (NCBI): domain Eukaryota; kingdom Metazoa; phylum Chordata; class Mammalia; order Primates; family Cebidae; genus Callithrix; species Callithrix jacchus. The sequence goes on from NC_133524.1 coordinate 2,389,745, forward strand.
GGTTACAGGAGTGCACGCCGCCATTTACCTTGCTATTGGAGAACTATCCAATGTGGTAAATAACCACAGCAGGTACAAGAACCGCGGAGGGAGAGTGAAAATATGTTTGCAGATGATGTAACGGTATGCCAGGAAAAACCTAAGAAAATCGGCATTAAACAAATCCAGGAAGAGAATTCCAGAAGGGAGCCAGACAGGGAATTCAGAGGCAAACGTCGATAGCTTCCATCAACACAAAATCAACGGACAGCAGATAAAGACATGAGAAGACAGGCCTCCTTGTAATAGAGAAATAGCAGCGACAGAAAATGAGACTGGTGATAGAGAGTGTGCAAAACATGTTTCAGGAAACAAGCTCCTCTAAATACACAGAAGTACAGCTGAGCCAACGGAAAGACACCCTTGGTCTTGGTGAGAATGTCATGGCACCACGGTGGTGCCCTGGAGGTGCCCGTGGGGTCTGAAAACACAGTGAGCTGTGATTGTACCACGGCACTGAAGCCTGGGCAATGTAGTGAGACTCCAGCTCAAAGAAACATACAAACAAAACAGCCGCCGGACACGGTGGCTCATGCCTGTCATCCCAGCGCTTTGGGAGGCCGAGGCAGGTGGATCATGTGAGGTCAGGAGTTCAAGTCTAGCCCGACCAACACGGAGAAACCACATCTCTACTAAAAATACAAAAACTAGCCAGGTGTGGTGTTGGGCGCCTGTAATCCCTGCTACTCAGGAGGCAGAGGCAGGAGAATCGCTTGAACCCGGGAGACGGAGGCTGCTGTGAGCCGAGATTGTGCCACTGCACTCCAGCCTGGGTGACAAGAGCAAAACTCCATCTCTAAATAAATAAATAAAGCATCATGGAAAGCAGCATGGATCCTTGCTGCATCTCTAAGTCCAGCTACAAGAAGAGTTCAGTGTTTTTTTTTTTAATTGGCCAGGAAGCTGGCACTGCGGCTGAGCAATATGTACCTGCGCACGCAGACACACACACACAACAGAGACTGCTGGCTGCCACAGTCACCTGACGCCACCCACCCGGTGGCTCTGCAGAGGGACAATGTGTGTTGCAAGAATGCGCTTCCTTGGGACTTCCCAGTCGTGACTCAGCATGATCAGAGAGCAGGTGGGGCATTCTTTCTACCATTCCTCGCCCTATTTTTTCACAGGTGTGAGGAGCAGACACTGTAACCCAAAAGCCTTCCCCACCGTCCTCCGCCTCTGTCTCGTAGACCCTTCACACACAGTCTCCCTAGTATATCTCTGGCACGTCCCCTTCCTTATTCCTGTGTGTTTCTCAAAAGACCCAAACTGGTCAGGCACAGTGGCTCATGCCTGTAATCCCAGCACTTTGGAAGCCCAAGGCAGGCAGACTGCTTAAACCCAGGAGTTCAAGACCAGTCTGGGCCAAATGGTGAAGCCCTATTTCTACAAAACAAAATAAGGTACAAAAAAATGAGCCAGGCACGGGGGCACATGGCTGTCATCCCAGCTACCCGGGAGGCTGAGTTCAGAGGATCATGTGAGCCTGGGAGGTTGAGGCTGCAGGGAGCTGTGATAATGCCACCACATTCCAGCCTGGGTGACAGAGCAAGACTGTCTCAAAACAAAAACAAAAGACCCAAACTTTGTCCAATCCAGAGTTGACAGACACCTGGTTTGACTCAGTGTCTTTGCTATTCTGAATCGTGCTGCGATGAACCGACAGTGCCTGTGTCTTTTGGTAGAATGACTTATTTCCTTTGGGAATATACCCAGTAATGGCATTGCTGGGTCAAATGATAGAGGAAAATGTGGTACATCTATACCATGGAATACTACGCAGCCATTAAAAAGGATGGAATCATGTGCTTTGCAGCCACATAGATGCATGTGGAGACCATTATCCTACAGGAATGAACACAGAACCAGGAAACTAAATGCTACATGTTCTCACTTATTACTGGAAGCTAAACATCAAATACACACGGACATAAAGAGAGGAACCACATACACTGAGAAACACAGTGGGTGAGGATGGGATGGAGCGAGGGTTGGAAAACTATCAGGCGGTATGCTCACTACCTGGGTGACGGAATCCTTCGCACTGCATACCTCAGCGTCACGCAATGTACCCAGGGCACAAACCTGCATCTCTACCCCCGAACCTAAAATATGAGTTAGAGGGGTGATAAAAATATCTAAACTGATAACAACCCTCAAAGTCTCCGAATCACCCAAGTCGATGGCGAATTCCATACGATCCAATCAAAATGGCTCGCAGAATTTCTTTTATGCAAACTGGACGAATCGATTCTAAAAATCCTGTAAAGACTTGCAAATGGGGTGGCAAAGAGGAAAATCCTGATACATACAAAGACAGAGAACACACCAGCCCTTAAAACATGTGCAAAAGCCTCTGTAATTAGATGGGAAGGGCTGAAGGCATTAACAGAGCAAGGGAGAGGGCAGAATTTCCAGAAATAGGTTAACTGCATGTGGAAATTTAGTATATGACAAAAACAGCAAAGATGGGCTTTTTTTTTTTTTAAGATGGAGTTTCACCATGTTGCTCAGACTGGTCTTGAACTCCTGAGCTCAGGTGATCCACCCGCCTTGGCCTCCAAAGTGCTTGGATTACAGGTGTGAGCCACCACGCCCGGCCAAGATGGGCTTTTTAATGAGAGGTGCCGGGCAACCTGGAGATAAAACTAGATCCAGACCTGACAGCATGCTTCAGAATGAACTCCAAGCAAGGACAACATTAAACCATGAGAACAGTACAAGAAAGCATGAACACCTTCACCTCCATGGAAGGAAAGGCTTCCGGAGCCAAATTCAGAACGATGGTTAGATCAATTTCACCATTTTAAAATCACATGATAACAACAACAGGCCGAGGCAGTGGCTCACACCTGTAATCCCAGCACTTTGGGAGGTTGATGTGCAGGATCACTTGAGGCCAGAAGCTCAAGACCAGCCTGGGAAACTCAGGCAGACCTCATGTCTACAGAAACAAATTTAAGAATTCACCAGGCGTGGAGCTGTGTGCCTGCAGTCCTGGCAAGTTGGGCGGCTGAGATGGGAGGACCACCTGAGCCCAAGGAATGGGGGCTGCAGTGAGCCAAGATCATGCCACTGCCCTCCAGCCTGAGTGACAGAACAAGACACTAAAAAAAAATCACATGGTAAAAAACAAAACAAATCTCCATAAGCAGAGTAAAACAAATAATGAGCTGGGAGAGAATCTGCAACTTCTGTCAGAAATACTAACACCTAGTTTTCAGATAACTAAAAAGTTCAACTCCAGACAAACCCCAAATATGCTCCAGAGAAAAGGGTAAAAACATCAGTTTATATACAGAACAGACTCAAATGGCCCTCAACATACATGTTCTCCTTTTTATCTAATAAGAGACATGCTCATTCAGACTGCACTGAAATACTTTTGTGAGATGCATGTGCAGAATGTGCAGATGTGTTACACAGGTATACACGTGCCATGGTGGTTTGCTGCACCCATCAACCTGTCATCTACATTAGGTACTTCTCTTAATGCTCCCCCTCCCCAATCCCCGTACCCCGCTATCCCCCCACTAGCGCCCCCACCCCCCAACAGGCCCCAGTGTGTGATGTTCCCCTCCCTGTGTCCATGTGTTCTCATTGTTCATCTGCCACGTATGAGTGAGAATATGTGGTGTTTGGTTTTCTGTTCTTGTGTTAGTTTGCTGAGAATGATGGCTTCCATCCATGTCACTACAAAGAACATGAACTCATCCTTTGTTACGGCTGCATAGTATTCCATGGCACCTATGTGCCACATTTTCTTTATCCAGTCTATCATCGATGGGCATGTGGGTTGGTTCCAAGTCTTTGCTACTGCAAATAGTGCTGCAATAAACATACGTGTGCATGTATCTTTATAGTAAAATGATTTATAATCCTTTGGGTATACACCCAGTCATGGGATTGCTGGGTCAAATGGTATGAAGCATTATCTCTTATTAGATTGAGAAAAATTCCAAAGCATTGACATCAAGTTTCTCTAATAAGTCTGTGAAGATTGAGTGGGAAGGCAAAATGGCAAAATCCCTACGGGAGTAAGTTGACTAATATCTGTCACAGTGACACATGTATGCATCCTTTGATCTAGCAAAATCACTTCTAGGGATCTGCCCTCAAGATACGAGGTAGACTGCCAGGTGAACCCAAGATGACTCATTGTACCAGCCTCAGTAGGGGCATGGAGGAAAAATCTTTCCTACCTCCACGCCGTGAGGTATCGTGGGGCGGCCCAGAGTGGCTGAAGCTCATGTGAAAATTTTCATCTCCTAGCCAGAGACCTGAGTTGATCCACTTGCTATAAAATGTTTCCAATAAGCAGAGGTATCGTTGGTGTTTGCTGAGATGACGCCCGTGAGCACACCACGCTTGCTAATGAAATGAAGACATAACCCCACAAAGATGGCAAAGGATGATGCTGGAACAGAGACGCCTCCCCAGAGACCTTGCCGAGTCTCCCACCCCGATCATGCCTTTCATGTCGCTGGTTTCCAGTCCATCAGAAAAAGCACACACAAGGCTCAGACTGCACGAATCTACATAGAACCACAAAGCCATGGTCCTTCGGAATATCCGTAGCACTTGGACACACTTGGAATTGATTCTGCTAGAAGGAACTGCTGCCTTCCCCTGAGTTTACTTCCTGGGAAGACGTTCTACATTAATAAAAAGGCTGTTCTGTTCTGATGTATTTATGGCTGCTGAGGTTTCTACAAATCTTTCCACTGCAGGCAGAAACATTAGATCAAACTCAACCTTCTTTGTACAGATACAAGACCTTGAGGACTCTGTTATCCAAGAGATAGGAGGGCAGAGGGGGTCCCACAATGTGGCAACCATGACACTCACTTCCCTCGGTTCATGATTCAAACGATGCTTTCACCCCTCACCCACTCAGCCTCCATTTGTCCCTTGTTAAAAGGTGGGGGAACATGTTTGGGATGTGTTGTATGAATCAGGAAAGGCCGTCTGTGTAACGTGAGGACCACTGCATGCTTTCATCTTTACATGGATGAAACATGTCACAGCTCTGAGTGTCAGAAACAAAAGGCAGAAAAAACAGGCAACAGCTTGATCTGTTTTGGTTTTTTCTTTCTTTGGGTTTTTTTGAGATGGAGTCTCGCTCTTGCCACCCAGGCTGGAGTGCAGTGGCACGATCTCGGCTCACTGCAACCTCTACCTCCTGGGGTGAAGCAATTCTCCTGCCTCAGCCTTCTGAGCAGCTGGGATTACAGGTGCCTGTCACCAAGCCCAGCTAATTTTTTTTTTTGTATTTTTAGTAGAAATGGGGTTTCGCCATGTTGGCCAGGCTGGTCTCGAACACCTGACCTTGTGTTCTTGAGCACATGGTTAGTCCTCATCTGTCATCTCAAAGCAAGGCAAGGAGGTAAACTTCACAGTTAACACATGATGGACCAGAACACAGGTTCTGAAACATCCTCATTTCACAGCATACATGTTACCCGGAAAATCTGTGCACAGCACTCTAAGCAAAAAAAACCCACATATTTCTTTTATATATATATAAAGTTTTATACATTATATATTTTATAAAATACATAAATTTAAAATATATTTTATACATTTTAAATTATGTAAATTTATATATTTATATACTTATATAATTTTAAATTATATAAATTTATATATGTATCATATAAAAATATATATTGAAAATTTTATATATTTATATAATTTAAAATATATAATTGAAATATATAAATTTCATATATTTTATAAATTTTGAATTCTATAAATTTAAAATATATTTCATAAACTTTTAATATATGAATATTTGATATATGAGTTATATATTACATGTATAATTATAATATATAATACATGTATATATTATAATTATGTTACATTTACATAATACATGTATATATTTAATAAACTTTTATAAAATATATAAAATTATATATATTATATATTACAAATATATCAAATTATAAAATTTTGTAAAATATATAAAATTATATTTTTTAAACCCAAGGTGATGGTGTTGGGAGGTGGGGCTTTGGGAGGTGATGAGGTCAGGAGGGTGGAGCCTCTAGCTGGGAATTAGTGCCCTTATGAACGGGACCCAAGAGAGCTCCCTCACCCCTTCCACCATGACAGGACACAGCAAGAAGCCTCCATCAACCAACCAGGAAGCAGGTCCCCAGCAGACACTGAATCTGCCACTACTCAGGAGGCAGAGGTGGGAGGATCACTTGAGCCCAGGAGTTCAAGGCTGCAGTAGCTATGATTGTACCACTGCACTCAAGCCTGGGGGACAGAAGACCCTGTCTCAAAATAAATAAATAAGAGTGAAACCATAAAAATAGAGCTTCCAGGAGTTGTGAACAGTATCAAATAATCTCGTCTCATACATAATTGGAATCCCAGAGAAAGGGGCAATATTTTAAGATGATGGCAGAAACTTTTGCAGAGAGAAGACAGAAGAAGAATTTTAATGTCCTTCTCCGTGGCTTTGTGTATTTTCTAAATCTAAGTGGACATAAATTACTATCCTTTTATAATTAACCATTTTCTCAGTCAACATAGCTTTCCAAACACATCTTTAAATCTGCATAAACAAACAAGATATTTCATATTAATTTGACAAGAGAGTTCTGTGTAACGCAGTAACGACTGACAATTAACAGACGTGTAACTTTCAAGAGGCAATCGTTGGTTATTTAATGCCAGACTGGTGTGTCCTACTGGTATTTTCACTAGATTTTTTTTATTAATTTTTTTTTTTTTGAGACGGAGTCTCACTCTGTTGCTCAGGCTGGAGTACAGTGGCACGATCTCAGCTCCTCACAACCTCCACCTCCCAGGTCCTTCCCTGGACATGTGGAGATGAATTTCAGCTGAGATTTGGGTGGGGACACAGAGCCAAACCACAGGAGCCTTCCAAAGTGCTGGAATTAAAGGCATGAGCCACCGCACTTGGCCAATATCCCCTTCTTCAAGGGCACTAGTCATGTGGAAGCAGGGTCCACCCCAGTGACCTTTACGTACCTTGATCATCTGCAGTGAACTTACTGCTTACTCGGGGGTTACGACTCTAATTAACTTTTTATGAGGACCCTAACACCCTGATGAACACACACACACATACACACAAGCCAAGGCATGAATGCACACACACACACACACACGCACACAAAAACACACAGGACTGGTGAGGCGGAGCTCCGTCAGAGGATGGATGGGCCACGTGCACTCCCTCCCCCACTTGGTCTCCATGACTGCTCTGTTGTACTAAAAATCCATCCCAGCCCTCCCCAGACCACCCCCAAAGTCTAATTGCAAACAGATGTGATGGCTCTCAATCACCTGGACTGTCTCCCTCACCCTCCTTTCTCCCATCCTTTACATCTTTTCCCTTTTTTTTTTTTTTTTGAGATGGAGGTTTGCTCTGTCACCCAGGCTAGAGTGCAATGGTATGATCTCAGCTCACTGCAACCTCCGCCTTCGGTTCAAGCGATTCTCCTGCCTCAGCCTCCCAAGTAGCTGGGACTACAGGCCCCCACCACTATGCCTGGCTGATTTTTGTATTTTTAGCAGAGATGGGGTTTATTCATGTTGGCCAGGCTGGTCTCGAACTCCTGCCCTCTGGTGATCCGCCCACCTCGGCCTCCGAAAGTGCTCGGATGACAGGTGTGAGCCACCTCGGCCAGCCCCTCTTCATCTTTTCATGGTGTGTTCATCACAGACTCATAGATGGCCAGTCCCTCTGCCCCTGACGTCAAGAAACAAGTTCTCTTTCTGTTCTCTTCCAGATGCAACTTGAACTCAGGTGCACCCGCCGTGACTGGAAACCCTATGCCAGCTACTCCTGTGTGAACAGCTGCTGGATATGTAGCAGGTTGCAAGGACAGTGACACAGTTCACAACAGCAAAGGCAGAGAATCCACCCAAATGTCCATCAGTGCTAGACTGCATAAAGAACCTGTGGTACGTAGACACCATGGAATACTATGCAGCCAGGAAAATGAACAACAGTATGTCCTTTGCAGGGACGTGGATGGAGGTGGAAGCCGTTATCCTCAGCAAACCAACGTGGGAACAGAAAACCAAACATGGCATGTTCTTTTTTCTTTTTTTTTTTTTTTTTTTTGATGGAGTTTCGCTCATTACCCAGGCTGGAGTGCAATGGCACGATCTCGGCTCATCACAACCTCCATCTCCTGCATTCAGGCAATTCTCCTGCCTCAGCCTCCTGAGTAGCTGGGATTACAGGCATGTGCCACCATGCCCAGCTAATTTTTTGTATTTTTAGTTTATCTTTTTTTTTTGAAATGGGGTCTCGCTCTGTCACCCAGGCTGCAGTGCAGTGGCGCAATCTCGGCTCACTGCAACCTCCCCCGCCTGGGTTCTTGCAATTGTTCTGCCTCAGCCTCTCAAGTAGCTGGGACTACAGGCACCTGCCACCACACCCAGGTACTTTTTTTGTATTTTAGTAGAGAGGGGTTTCACTGTGTTGTCCAGGGTGGTCTCAAACTCCTGAGCTCAGGCAATCCACCCACCTCGGCCTCCCAAAGTGCCGGGATGACAGGGTGAGCCACCACGCTCAGCCGGCATGTTCTCTCATAAGTGGAAGCTGAATGATGAGACTGCATGGACACAGGAGATGGGGGTGATGGTCAGCGAGAGAGAGGGTCAGGAAGAAGAGGTGATGGATGGTGAGCTTCCGATCCAGGTGATGGGCTGATCACCTAGAGGAGCATGGTACACGTTTACCTATGGAACAAACCTACACATCCTCCACGTGGACCCTGGAATTTCCATAAAAGGTGACGACAGAAGCAAAAGGAAAGTGCCTGTTTCCTTCTGAATTCAGGGAGATTTGCAGCCTCACGGCTTAATGACGCCAGGTAAAGTTACAACTCGAGGAAGAGGAAAGGTCGCCGGCATCTCTGAGGGTTACACGGTTGGCAAAACGCACGATGTGGTAGGGTGACACGAGAGGAAGCTCCCTTCCGCAACCTGCGCTGTTGAGAATGTCCTCAGCTCACTGTCCTAATTTTAACCGTCTAACTTGGAAGACTGACTTCAGCGGCAGCCAAGGTTCAGGGAAACTGCAAAAATAACAGCTCTCTACACACAAAGCTCACTGCTCACCGCAAAGTAAACCAGAGGTGGCCCAAAGGTTTGATCGTGCAAAAATTAAATTGTACAAATACTAGACGGAAACGCAGGGCTCGTGGTAGTTGTTTCTTAAGATACAGCAATCCCGTGACTGGGTATATCCCCAAAGGATTATAAATCATTCTATTTTAAGGACACATGTGCACGTATGTTCATAGTGACCCTGTTTATAATAGCAAAGACTTGAAACCAACCCAAAGGCCCATCAATGACAGACTGGACAAGGAAAATGTGGCACATATGCACCATGGAACACTACGCAGCCATCAAAAATGATGAGTTTGTGCCCTTTGCTGGGACATGGATGAACCTGGAGACCATCATTCTCAGCAAACTGACACAAGAACAGAAAAGCAAACACTGTGTATTCTCACTCATAGGCAGGTGTTGAACAACGAGAACACACGGACACAGGGAGGGGAGCATCACACACTGGGGTCTGCTGGGGGAAACAGGGGAGGGGCAGCGGGGGGTGGGGAGTTGGGTAGAGATAGCATAGGGAGAAATGCCAGATACAGGTGACCAGGAGATGGAGGCAGCAAACCACACTGCCACGTGTGTATCTGTGCAGCAATGCTGCATGATCTGCACATGCACCCCAAAACATTCATGCCTGTGATCCCAGCACTTTGCAAGGCTGAGGAGGAAGGACTGCTTGAGCTCAGGAGTTAGAGACCAGCGTGTGCAACATAGCAAGACCCTGTCTCTACCAAAAAATCAAAAAAATGAGCCAGGTGTGGTAGGAGTACCTATAGCCCCAATTACTAAGGGGGCTGAGATGGGGGGATCGCTTGATCCCTGGAGATTGAGGCTGCAGAGAGCTATAATTGTGCCTCTGCACTCCAGCCTAGGCAACAGAGTGAGACCCTGTCTCAAAAACAAAGATACAACCGCAATAAATGATTGTTATGAGAGGCTGTGAGGCAGGTGGAGAGGACGACAAGAAGTTGGTTGATGGCTACACCCATACAATTAGATTCAAGAAATGACTCCTAAGCTGGGCGCGGTGGCTCACGCCTGTCATCCCAGCACTTTAGGAGGCTGAGGTGGGCGGATCACCTGACGTCGGCAGTTCCAGACCAGCCTGACCAACATGGAGAAACTCCGTCTCTACTAAAAATACAAAAATAGCCGGGCGTGGTGGTGCACGCCTGTAATCCCAGCAACTCAGGAACCTGAGGCAGGAGAACTGCTTGAACCCAGAAGGCAGAGGTTGCGGTGAGCCGAGATCATTCCATCACACTCCAGCTGGGGCAAAAAGAGTGAAACTTCATCTCAAAAAAAGAAATAACTTCTCGTGTCTGACAGCACAGTGCAGTGACGACAGTCAACAAGAAGATATTCTACATTTCAAAGCAGCTAGAAGACCTGAAATGTTCCCAGCACAAGAAAAATAATCAACGGGGCCAAATGCAGTGACTCACGCCTGTAATCCTAGCACTTTGGGAGGCCAAGGCGGGGGGATCACCTGAGGCCGGGAGTTTGAGACCAGCCAGGCCAACATGGTAGAACCCCATCTCTACTAAAAATACAAAAATAAGCCGGGCGTCGTGGTGGGCGCCTGTAATGCCAGCTACTCGGGACGCTGAGGCAGGAGAACCGCTTGAACCCAGGAGGCGGAGAGGTTACAGTGAGCCAAGATCACTCCACTGCATTCCAGCCTGGGTGGCAGAGTGAGACTCTGTCTCAAAAAAGAGACAAAGTAAAATAATCAATTTTGGAGGTGACAAATACCTACATAACCTGATTTGATCATCAGACCACAAATATTTACACATAGTTGTACACACTTTCGGGGTGCACGTGATATTCTGATATCACAATGTATCAGAATATCACGTGCACCCCAAAAATATGTACAATTACTATGTATCAATAAAAGCTGAAAAAATACATGTAATCTCATGTTTAAGATACCTTTTCTAAACAAAAAATGCACAAGTTTTAAAAGGAAAACTATATACCACCTAAAAATGTTTTAGTTGTATGTAATCAAAACTGCCTCAAATAACATCCACAGGCACATGACGAATTGCAGCCAACAGATAAAGGAATCTTTTTTTTTTCTTTTTGGTCTATAAAGAGGTCTTGTGACCGGGCGCAGTGGCTGACGCCTATAGTCCCAGCATTTTGGGAGGCCAAGGCAGGCGGATCATGAGGTCAAGAGATCGACAGTGTCCTGGCCAACATGGTGAAACCCCATCTCTACTAAAAATACAAAAATTAGCTGGGCGTGGTGGTGTGAGCCTGTAGTCCCAGCTATTCGGGAGACTGAGGCAGGAGAATCTCTTCAACCCGGGAGGCGGAGGTTGTAGTGAGCTAAGATCGAGCCACCACACTCCAGCCTGGTAGACAGAGCAAGACTGTCTCAAAAACAATAATAAAATAAAATAAAAATAAGAGCTCTTGTAAGCAAACACCTCCCTAAATGGATAAAGGAACTGAATCTACAATTCAGAGACATAAATAAAATGTAAGCGTATGAAACCATGTTCAGTCTCACTCAGAAAGAAATAATGAATAAAGTCATCAGTGGCTTTCATCAATCAGAACAGGTAGAAGACCAGGCTCGTATCCAGAATGCAAATGCCTTGGTGAAGTCAGAGGTTTACATCCTCCATTCAAATGCACCCACCAAGACTGTATTATCTTGAGATAAGTTGAATGCCACTCCTGAAAGGTTACATGAGTCAGTAGCTTAGTGCTGGAATCCCAGCACTTTGGGAGGCCAAGGAGGGAGGATCACTGGAGGCTAGGGGCAGGGCCAGCCTGGGCAACATAGCAAGACCCTATCTCTACAGAAATAAAAATAAATTTCTGGTTATGCTTGCCTGTGGTCCCAGCCACTCTGGAGGCTGAAAGGGAAGGATCACTTGAGCCCAGGATGTCAGGCTGCAGTGAGCTATGACTCCAGGCTGGGTGACAGAGCAAGACCCTGTCTCTTTAAAAAAAAAAAAAAAAAAAAAAAAAAAACAGGAAAAAGAAAATTTATACACATGTTCTTTTTGGCTCAGTAATTCCGCTTTGAAGAACTCACTGCACAGATACACTCCCACACATAAGCGGAGATACACGCGAAAGCCACTTGCGGCAGCCTTGTTTAGAATCAAAATGGCAACAGTCTCATTGCCATTTGGAAAAGCCTTTTTGCAGGTGTTATATAAAAGGAAATGTCTTATTGTTCTCAGCAACAACTTGGATGGATCTCCAGGGAACTGTATTGAGCTGGGGGGAAAAGAAATCTAGGATTTGAAAGGAGTTACTCTCTGTATGACTCCATTTATATGGCATTCTTGAAATGAGAAAAGTTACAGAAATAGAGAACAGACCAGTAATTCTCAGGGGTTCGGGGAGGGACAGGAGGTTGAGGGAGGATGCAGGTTGGCTGCTGTTTCTCATGTGCCTGTGGATGTCATTTGAGGCAGTTTTGATTATATACAACTAAAACATTTTTAGGTGGTATATAGTTTTTCTTTTAAAACTTGTGCTTTGCAAAATGCTACCACTGGGGGGAAACTGAGGAAAGCAGACACAAGATTCTGTCATATTTCCGTTAACTGCTTGTAAACCTACAATCATCTCAAAGTAAAAACATGGATAAATCTGGAAACCATCATTCTCAGCAAACTGACACAAGAACAGAAAAGCAAACACCGCATGTTCTCACTCAGAAGTGGAAGTGGAACAATGAGAACCCGTGGAATACTATGCAGCCATCAAAAAGGATGAGTTCATGTCCTTTGCAGGGACATGGATGAAGCTGAAAACCATCATTCTCAGCAAACTGACACAAGAACAAAAAACCAAACACCGCATGTTCTCACTCATAAGTGGGTGTTGGACAATGAGAACACACGGACACAGGGAGGGGAGCATCACACACCAGGGCCCGTTGGGGGTGGGAGGATGGTGGAGGGAGAGCATTAGGAGAAATACCTAATGTAGATGCAGGGGGATGGATGCAGCAAACCACCATGGCATTTGTATACCTGTGTAACAATCCTGCACGCTCTGCACATGTGCCCCAGAACTTAAAATACAATTTAAGAAAAAAACAGTTTAGGCTGGAAGCAGTGTAACCCCTACACTTTAGGTCAAGGAGAGGCAATCACTTGAGGCCAGGAGTTTGAGATCAGCTTGGCCACACAGCAAGACCCCATCTTTACAAAGAAATGTAAAACTCAGCCAGGCATGGTGGCTTGCATGTGCAGTCCCGGCTACGTGGGAGGCTGAGGTTCGAGGACCTTTTGAGCCCAGGAGTTATAGGTGCAGTGAGCTGTGACTGAGCACAGCACTCCAGCCTGGGCAACAGAGCGAGATCCCGTCTCTAAAATAAATGAATAAAGGCCAGGTATGGTGGCTCACGCCTGTAATCCAAGCACTTTGGAGGCCAAGTCGGGCGGATCACCTGAGGTCGGGAGTTCTAGAGCAGCCTGACCAACATGGTGAAACCCCGTCTTTAAAAAAATATTTAAAAATTAAGCAAATCAATAAAAATAAAATAAATGAATAAGTAAGTATATAAATAGATCTACGCTTATACCATATATTCTATTCTTTAAAAATATGAAGCACAGGAGCCAGGCACAGTGGCTCACGTCTATAATCCCAGCACTTTGGGAGGCTGAGGCGGGCGGATCACCTGACGTTGGGAGTTTGAGACTAGCCTGACCGACATGGAGAAACCCCGTCTCTACTAAAAAATACAAAAAAATTAGATGGCTGTGGTGGTGCGTGCCTGTAATCCCAACTACTCAGGAGGCTGAGGCAGGAGAATCGCTTGAACCCGGGAGGCGGAGGTTGCGGTGAGCCGAGATTGCACCACTGTACTACAGCCTCGGCAACAGAGCAAGACTCTGAAAAAAAAAAAAGTCTTCAAATATCCCGATTGTCCCGTAGAATTCTCTGTGAAAAGGAGACAGCCAGACATGGTGGTTCACACCTATAATCCCAACACTTTGGGAGGCTGAGGCGGGCCGATGACTAGGTCAGGAGTTCGAGACCAGCCTGGCCAACCTAGTAAAACCCCTAGTAAAAACACAAAATTAGCCAGGTGTGGTGGCGCACACCTGTCATGCCAGCTACTCGGGAGGCTGAGGCAGAAGAATCGCTCGAACCCCGGAGGTGGAGGTTGCAGTGAGCGGAGATAGCGCCACTGTACTACAGCCTGGGCAAGAAGAGCAAGAGTCCATTTCAGAAAGAAAAAGAAAAAACAGGTCTCTACTGAAATATTCACACACAGACACTCTGAACAGCATTATTCGTAATACAGGAGAAGCGGGAGTGAGCAAGGTGTCTGTCAACTAATGAACGGACACACACAATGTATTCATGCTACGGGGTCAATCTGTAAGACGTAAGCGTAGGCAGCTCAAACACGGAACGAAATTCCATCACAGGCCATGACACGGATGAACCTTGAAAACATCATGCTCAGTAGACAAGGCACACACATGAAAGGCCACAGACTGTAGGATATCCAGGTGACCCAGGCACAGTGGCTCACGCCTGTCATCCCAGCACTTTGGGAGGCCGAGGCGGGTGAATGACCTGAGGTCAGGAATTGAGACACCCGAGACCAGCCTGATCAACGTGGAGAAACTCTGTCTCTACTTAAAAATACAAAATGGCCAGGCCCAGGGGTGCATGCCTGTCATCCCAGCTACTCGGGGGGCTGAGGCAGGAGAATCACTTTAATCCGGGAAGCGGAGGTTGCAGTGAGCCGAGATGGCGTCATTGCACTCCAGCCTGGGCAACAAGAGCGAAACTGCCTCCAGAAAAAGAGAAATATCCGTGTGATACAAATCCATGGAGACTGAATCCAGATCTGTGGTTGTCAGGACGGAGGGGCTAGAGGAATGCAGACAATTTACTGCTTAATGGGCACACGGCTTCCTCTGAGGTTGATAAAATCGTCCTAGAGGGTACACAGTGGCAGTGCTTGACTAACCCTGCAAATATGTGGAAACCACTGAATTCCGTGATTTCGTGGGTGGATGATGGTATGCTGCGTGAATTATTTCTCAACAGAGCTATTTAAATGGAGGCAAAGCTTATGTCATCATAGACAGCAGGATATTCAAACAAAAGACCAACTACATGGGCGCAGTGCTTCACACCTGCGATCCCAGCACTTTGGGAGGCCGAGGCGGGCAGACCACTTGAGGTCAGGAGTTCAAGACCAGCCTGACCAACATGGACAAACCCCGTCTCTACTAAAGATACAAAAATTAGCCAGGCGTGGTAGCTGGTGCCTGTAATCCCAGCTACTTGGGAGGCTGAGGCGGCAGAATTGCTCGAACCTGGAAGGCAGAGGTTGTGGTGAGTCAAGATCGCACCACTGCACTCCAGCCTGGGGAGAGAGCAAGACACCATCTCAAAAAAAAAAGTGCAATGCTTTCCACAGAAGTTCTTCCCAACAGTGAGAATAACTCGTTTGAGAGATGATGAGATGGGTAAAGAAGAGTTTGAGACCAGCCTGACCAACGTGGAGAAATGCCATCGCTAATTAAAAAAAAAAAAAATTTGCCGGGCGTGATGGCAGGCACCTGTAATCCCAGCTACTCAGGAGGCTGAGGCAGGAGAATGGCTTGACCAGCCTGGCCAATATGATGAAACTCTGTCTCTACTGAAAATACAAAAATTAGCCAGGCATGGTGGTGGGCGCCTGTAATCCCAGATACTTGGGAGGCTGAGGCAGGAGAAGCACTTGAACCCCGGAGGCAGACGTTGCAGTGAGACGAGATCATGCCATTGCACTCCAGCCTGGGCAACATGAGTGAAACTGTCTCAAAAAAACAGAAAACACACGAAAAAGATGCATGGATACTGCACCCTGGACCAGAAGCGGTGAGTTTCCAATGAGCACATGAGGTCCTGTCACTAGGCGGTGAGTGTTCCCAGTTATGACTTGGAGGCCCAGGCCTGCTGGGGGCCGGGGGACGGGTGCTGCTGAGAGCAGGCTGTCCCCTGACAGACACTATGGCAGGGCACTTCCTCCTGAGGGCACGTGAGCTGCGCCAAGATGCCTCCCCACGGAACTCCACAAACAGCCCAGCTGGGAAGAAATAGGACATTCTGGGGGACACTGATTTTCATATTGAAATTTCCACACACTGGCATCTGTCAGCGGGTCGGGGGCTAGGGGAGGGAGATCGGGGGTGGGGGGTTTGCTGGGGGAGAGCATTAGGAGAAATACCTAATGTAGATGATGGGGGGACGGATGCACCAGCATGGTACGTGTGTACCTATGTCACACACCTGCACATTCTGCTCATGTGCCCCAAAACTTAAACTAAAAAATATAAAGAAAAGTCCTGGCTGGGCGAGGTGGCTCAAGCCTGTAATCCCAGCACTTTGGGAGGCCAAGGTGGGTGGATCACGAGGTCAAGAGATCGAGACCATCCTGGTCAACAAGGTAAAACCCCATCTCTACTAAAAATACAAAAAATTAGCTGGGCGTAGTGGTGCGCACCTGTAGTCCCAGCTACTCGGGAGGCCGAGGCAAGAGAATTGCTTGAACCCAGGAGGCGGAGATTGCGGTGAGCCGAGATTGTGCCATTGCACTCCAGTCTCAGTACCAACAGTGATACTCCATCTCAAAAAAAAAAAAAAAAAAAAAAAAAGTATATATATATATATATATAAAGAAAAGCCGTATCTTTTTCAATGTACTTTGGCTGAGACAAGGTGTTGCCCAAGCTGTTGCCCGGCCTGGAGCGCAGTGACATGATCGCAGCTCACTGCAGCCTCTACCTTCATGGCCTCAAGCAATCCTCCAGCCTCAGCTTCCTACACAGCTGTGACCACACACGCGTGCCACCACATCTGTCTTTGTTTTTTTAAGCATTTCACTGCAGCCTTCAATTCCCAGGCTCAACTGACTGATCCTGCCACCTCGGACTCCTGTGTAGCTGGGACTGCAAACGCACACCACCACGTCCAGCTAATTTTGTATCATTACTAGAGACGGGGGCTCAGTATACTGACCAGGCTGGTCTCGAACCGCTGAGCTGGAGTCATGCTACTGACTTAGCCTCCCACAAGATCCTCCCACAGCGCTGGGATTACAGGCTACTGCACCTGGTCTATTTCTTCATTTCACTTTATTTCTGTAGGCACAGGATCTCGCTGTTGCCCAGGCTGATCTCAAACTCTTGGGCTCAAGTAATCCTTCCTCCTCAGCCTCCCAGAGTGCTGGGATTACAGGTGTGAGCCTCTGCGCCCAGCCTCAAATCATTTTTGTATCATGAAACGTTTTATCATTCCTTTGATTTTCCCCCCAAGAACTGAGACATGTAAGAAACAAACCAACACCTTTTAAAGCCAAAGCACGATTCTTAGCTTGTGGGTCCATTTTGGAAGAGACTGAAATTCTAGAAATCCTGCAGTAACTGGCCATTGGGTACATTCTCCAAATTCCTGACTCTCCAGTTAGACACAAATAAAATAGTCCAGTGACCTCAAAGACTTCAGGGTAGGAACGCGCAAGAACCCAACTGAAATATCATCAGAGGACCCAACTGAAAGCCTAGTCCAAGAAGCAACTGGACAGGCAGGAATGAAAGATGCTTACACTGGATCTCTTGACCTCGTGATCTGCCAAGCCTCAAGGACCCAAAGTGCTGGGATTACAGGAGTGAGCCACCACGCCAAGCTTTTTTGGTGTGTTGAGACAGAGTCTCGCTCTGTCACCCAGGCTGGAGCGCAGTGGCACCATCTCAGTTCACTGCAATGTCCTCCCCTTACTGGCACCATCGGGGAACTCCTGCCAGCATCTCCGAGTCTGACTGCAACAGAAAACACCAGGCAGCCGCAGCTGGATGGAACCCGGCTGCAAATCCCTGAAATCTCAAAGCTTCCTGGAGTCCCTGAGAAAGGAAGCCAGTCAGTTTGCGAACATCTGGGAGACGTGAGGCAAACGCGGCTCTTTTCCTCTCTGGGGCTGGCCCAGTGAAAGCCTGCATTCTGTTCCTCAGGCACAGACACGGGGAGTTCATTTGACAAGTCTCCTATGAGTCCCACCCATGACCTGACGGAGGAGGACTCACTGGGAGAGGACATACACTCATTTATTATTATTTTTTAGACTGAGTCTTGCTGTGTCACCCAGGCTGGAGAGCAATGGCGTGATCTGGGCTCACGGCAACCTATGTCTCCCAGGTTCAATCCATTCTCCTGCCTCAGCCTCCCGATAGCTGCGATTACAGGCAGGTGCCGCCATGCCCAGCTAATTTTTGTATTTTTAGTAGAGAAATTAGGGGCTCTACTTTCTCTACTAAAAATACAAAAAATCAGCCGGGGCTGCTTTATGTTTCTATGCCAGAGAGTACTCTGAGCAGAAGGCTACCCCCACCCCACATAGCCCCTCCGCACCCTTCACTCAGGTTTGATGTGAATTGCAGCCATGGGGATGTGAGCATGGGAGCATCAGACCAGGGGAAGAGGAAGAGCCGGACGGCTCAGGGACCCACAGGATCCACGCCCATTCCCTGCCCGCCACCCAGAGATGCTTCCCCAGCACCTGCGTCTGATATCTTCCTGTCTGTTCCAGCAGCCCCAGTGGGGGGGTCGGACTTGATGCACTTTGAGGTTGGGACTGTACCCAGCTCAGGGCCCGCTGAAGAACCTGCTGAACTCCCAGCGCTTCTGAGACTCCGACGCCGTACAGGAAGGCCGGTCGGAGCAAGAGACGGGGCCGACCGCACTGTGGGCCTCCCGTGGGCTTATCACAAATCCACTTCACTGTGGAGAAATGCTGAGGGTATGAGCGCTAAATACATTGTCTGATGGGAAGGAGGATGGCAAGGACAAGCTAACCGCCCGCCCCCGAAGTAGAAAAGCACCTGGGGCATCGTGAAGTGGCCGGACAGTATGGAAATATCACACGCAGGTTAAAACAGTTCTTTAAGCTCGGGATGCATGGTCCTGCCCCCATGGTCCCTCGTGGAGGATAGTTCGTGTGTAATCAGTGGTGCGTGGCCACAGCTGCCTACCTGGTCTACTTTTGTGTGATGAGAAAACACTGGATTGTTAATAATGATCAGCTGCTAAGAGAGGATGAAGGCATGGGGCAGAGTCTGCTCTCAGCTAAGAAGGCCGTGGGCCCTCACCCCGGTTGTCCTGTTTGCTGTTCCCTCTGGCTGGCTGGCCGTCACTGCCGTCGGCATCGCCTGGGTGGGGGTCTTGGCGGCAGGGCTGGTGCCGGTACTTCACCCCCCAGATGTCAGATGTCGGTGCCACCAACACGCCCACCAGGCTCCTCCCCACCAGCCGGCCCTGTGCTAAAACATGCGAGACCCCTCTCACCGTCCCACGCTGCTTTCCTCGCCCTTCACAGGCCTGCTGGGGAAAGCATTTGAAGCAGGCAATTCTGCAAATACGAAAAAAATCCAGCTCAGTTAGGGCTACACGGACGGGTCCTAGCGTGAAAACAAAAGCAGACCGAAACAAGCTGCCCCGTGAGGAAGGAGCCTGGCCGGGCCGGAGCAGGGAACTCAGTCTTTTAGGAACCGTCCCTGTGGGAAATCCTCAGCGCCGGGAGTCTTCCTCAGGGGAGAAACGTGTAAACACGTCCCACTTAAATCAACACCGCGATGCAAATGCCTGGTTATGAGGACTGAAAATGATCCCGTTTCCACCCAAAATGTGCAAGAAAAAGCAGCTGGGCATTTTAATGATGCCCAAGGACAGGCAGGCAGCCAGCAGCGGGAAGGGAAGGTCTGAGCGGACACGGGCACCCTGCCCATTTCGTTTCTCAGGGCCCAGGGTTTTCTTAGGAGGGAGGACAAGTGGGAGGAGGGAGGAAAGCAAGACGGGAAGAAGAAAGGAGGGAGGGATGGAGGAAGGGAGGGAGGGAGGCAGGCAGGGGGAAAAGGAGGGAGGGATAGAGGCATGCAGGGAGGGAAGGACGGAGGGGCAGGAAGAGAAGGAGATAAAGGAGGGAGGGAGGAAGGATGAAAGGAAGGAGATGAAGGGAAGGGAAAGGAGGGAGGGAAGAAGGAAGAAAAAAGGAAGGGAGGGAGACAAGAAGAGAGAACTGAGGAAGGAGGAAAGGAGGGAGACTAGGGAGAGAAGGGAGGGAGGGAGGGGGAGAAAGGGAGGGGAGCAAAGGAGGGAACAAAGGGAGGGAGAAGGGGAGAAAGGGAGGGGAAGAAGGGAGGGAGGGAGGGGGAGAAAGGGAGGGGAGGAAAGGAGGGAACAAAGGGAGGGAGAAGGGGAGAAAGGGAGGGGAAGAAGGGAGGAAGGGAGGGAGAGAACTCAGGGAAGGAAAGAAGGAGGGAAAGAAGGGAGGGGGAGGGAGGGGAGGAAAGGAGGAAGCAGAGGGAGGGAGAGAAGGGAGGGAAGGAGAAAAAGGGAGAAGAAGGAATGGAGGGAAGGGAGGGAAGGAAGGAAGGAAGGCAGGGAGGGAGAGAGACAACTCAGGGAAGGAAAGGAGGGAGACGAGGGAGGGGGAGGGAGGGAGGTGAAGGAAGGGAGGGAAGGGAAAGGAAGGCAGGCGGGGGGGGGGGGGAGAGAACTCGGGAAGGAAAGGAGGAGGGAGATGGGGGAGGGAGAGGAGGGAGGGGAGAAAGGGAAGGAGGGAGAGGGCAGGAGGAAGGGAAGCATTTGGTTTGCTGAAGAAGAGGGGCAGGGTTGGAGGGGAGGAGGAGGGAAGGGAGACAGGATGAAAGGTGCTGAGGGAGGCAGGAAGAGAGGGGAGATAAAGAGTGGGGAGGGAGAGGGAAAGCGCCGTCCAAGCCACCTCGTCCGCGGGGCCTCCGTGTATAAAACCACCAAGTGAAGGAACCCACAGAAATCTCCACTCGCAAAGCAGCTTTCACCAGGAGCCAGCTTTATTCACTCAGATATTCTGATTTGAAAAGAACCTGACAGCACACCGTAACTGGAGGATTTACAGACGAGAGCGGGGACCTCAGAACCGACTGTAGGTGCCCTGGAAAAAACTGCTTTAAACGAAGACAACAAAATAAAAAATAAAGCAAAGAAAACCTCCCTTGTCTCCCAGGGTCGGGGTTCAGGGCAACTGCAGTGCAGACGGACACGCGGCAGAAAGGTAGATTAGGAGCCGATTTATTTCTCTGGTGTATTGAGCAAGAGTCCAAGTTTAAAGCATTAAATAAGAGGCGACCGTCAGGAGGGAACAGTGGCTTAAAAATGAAAATGAAGACAGAGCCGGAGCAGCGCGCATCTTCCAGTGAGTGATGAGAAGCGAATGATTTGAAAAACGTGAAGGGAAGGTTGGTGATGCTACAGAATAGAGCCCCCCGCCACGGGGGCGGCGGCTGCCCACTGTGTCCAGCTTCAGGGCACAGCAGAAGCCAAACCCAAAAGCCAGCCCCACTGTGGGCTTCCAGTGCCCTTCTGCTGAGAATACCCAGAGCAGAGGGCGGCAGGTTCACAGGGGAACCGCTTCCCATACCAGCAAGCCAGGTTACGTGGGTTTCCCCTGAACTTAACTTTCTGCAGACTTACACCCGCACAGGACGTCAGGATTCAATGCCGTGGCCCTGAGAAGCCGCCAGGCGTGAACACGCAGAAACTTCCTGCTTCACCGTCTGAGGCCCAGGGCTCTTGGGGTCTCAGCAGAACAGGGGCTGGAGCTGACTGGGGTCATCCCTCCTACACCCCAACCTCCCCAGCCCCAGCTTGTCGTCACGGAGGCAGAGAACCCACGGCCCATGGAATCCAAGCGACACACGAAGCTTCGTGGCATAACAGGCTGGTCACTCCATGGAAGTATCCCCCACCACCACACCCCCCCGTTAAACAGTAGTTGTCAGTCTTGGAAAATGTCTATCTGTCCCTGAATAAGTGAAAGCCACTTAGAATACTCCAGCCACAGAGAAACTCTGCGGTGGCAGTATTTCCAAATCCACTTCCCCGATGGGAGTGAGTTTAAAGGGGAATATTCAACAGTCCTCTCCAGGAATGAAATCAGAAACACCCGTCTGTGTGGAAAACCTGGCTGCACGGGGGGACTGGACTCTTAGGGCTGAGACACACAAGATACAACCTCAGGACCCATCGGCCACACAGTTTTGTTTTGTTTTTTTTGAGACGGAGTCTCGCTGTGTCGCAGGGGCTGGAGTGCAGTGGCGTAATCTCGGTTCAATGCAACCTCCGCCTCCCGGGTTCAAACGATTCTCCCGCCTCAGCCTCCCAAGTAGCTGAGATGACAGGCACCCACCACCACGCCCGGCTCATTTTTGTATTTTTTAGTAGAGACGGGGTTTCATGGTGTCGGCCAGGCTGGTCTCGAACTCCTGACCTCAGCGTGAGCCACCACGCCAGACCAGTTTTCAAGGACCAACTCCACAAGGTGAATTTTGGCAGAGAGAAGGAACAGACTGTTTGCCAGCAACCATGCAGCATACACGGTGTTCCACACCTATTTTTTTTTGGTGGTTTGCTTTCTGATAAGTGAGGGCATTCTTGTGATCATCTGTGACGTCTTTAACTGAACCTTAAAAAAAGGTCTCTTTTCAAGAAGGGCATTTTGGCTAAAAGGTCTCCTCCCCGTTTCTCAGAAGGGAGAGGCCCCGGCTTCCATGAGGATGTAAACATGAACGCGCTGATGCAGAAGGCCCCTCGGATGATGGTGCTGAAAGGCTCCTTCCACGCCTCCCAGGATGTTCCCGCATTTCTTAGAAACCCTGGCAGGGAGGAGCTGAAAGGGAAGTAGTGTGCGGGGCCTTGAGTGTCTGAGAAGGAACCCCTCCTCCAAGGCTCTGCGGCAAGCCAGGGGTAGCGCTGCAATTCCCAAGCCAAAGTCGGGAGGGACCCAGAAACCATTGCGAAGCCACCTCTCCCATGTTTTTTTCTTCTTGAGACAAGAGTCTTGCTCTTGTCGCCTATGCTGGAGTGTAGTGGAGCGATCTCGGCTCACCGCAACCTTCGCCTCCCGGGTTCAAGCGATTCTCTGGTCTCCAACTGCTGACCTCAGGTGATCCGCCCGCTTTGACCTCCCGAAGTGCTGGGATTACAGCCGTGAGCCACTGCGCCCGGCCCTCTCTCACTTCTGGCATCTCTTTCCTTTTCTGCCTTCCCAACTAGGCGTCAAAGACGGTGGATGGTCTCTGAGGTTCAAAACCGAGCCAGCCGGATGGGTATGTACAGCAAAGCATCCAGTGGGCTCCCGGGGGGGGTGGGGGGGGTCACCGTAAGACAAGAGGGTTAGTCGCTACAGAAAGCTGCTGTCCCTGATGCCAAAGAAGCCGCCACTGACGCCGTCCCCCAGGGGGAACACCTGCTCCTGGTCCAGGCCCCACTCCCCCTCGTCCTGGTCCTCAGGCTCCGCCTCCGCCCCTCCACGGGAGTTCTCATACAGAAACACCTGCTCGTCCACATGCGCGGGGGCCAGCCGGTTCCTCTTGGCGCTGACCACATTGGCAGCGGAGCCAAAGAGACGCTCAGGCGCCACGCGCGTGGCCGCCACGCACCAGTACTTCTGCAGCACCTTGGGGAGCAGGGGGAACAGGGCCAGGCGATCAGACCACCACTTGAGAGGGTCCTCGTTGAGGCCCAGCACCTTCTGCGACTTGAAGTTGCTGAGCTCCTCCAGCACCTGCGCGTGCCACTCCTCCTGATCCTCCACGCCGCCCGTCTGGCAGAAGATCTCCGCCAGCATGCTGTTGATGACGCTGGTGGGCGGCGGCGTGGACGTGCGCATGAGCTTCTTCACCGGCGGCTCCTCGGGGGCCGCAGTCGGGAGGATCTTGTTCTCTGCCGGGCGGTAGCCGCCCCCGCCGCCGTCCTTGAGCTTGTCCAGCAGGCCCTTGGCCTCCTCCAGCACGCGGTTCTCCACCTGCTGCCGCTCGAAGGCAGAGAGGAAGGGCAGCCGCTTGTAGCGCGGGTCCAGGAAGGTGGCCACGTTGAGGAACATGTCGATCTCCGGGGCCTCCTGGTAGGTCTTGGCAAGCTCCTTGGCGATGACCTCCTTGGCCATGCTGAGCTCCTTGGCGTCCGTATCCTTGATGCTGAGCGTGGTGTTCCGGAGCATGTGTAGCAGCGGCTTGACCATGCTGATGGTCGGGTACCGGGAGGCCGACAGCATCTCCGCCACCTGCTTGAAGGGCTGCAGCAGCTGCACCAGCGCGTCGATGGTGGCCCACTCGCCTGCCTCCAGCATGAGGTGGTGGCTGTTGCTGTCCTCCACCAGCACGCCTGCGATGGCAAACTGCTGCTCCTTGAGGCGCTGCAGCATGGCCAGCGTGCTGCCCCACCAGGACACGCGGTTGCTGACCAGCATGCAGTGCGGCACGTTCTGCTGCTTCTGCTTCTCGTACAGCATGTACATGGCCACGGCTGACTGCTGGAAGTACTCCACCAGCCTGCGGCAGCGCGCCAGCAGCGCGCCCAGCTTTGGGAGCCGGAAGGCCTGCTGGATGGCGGTGTGGAAGGCCTGGCCCAGGCAGGGCATGTGTACCGCGACGTCCAGCAGCGAGCAGGCCTTCACGATGTCCTTGCCGTAGTCGGTGGTGGCGCCGAATACCTTGGCGCCGATGCCCCACTCGATGAAGACCTCGTAGAGCACGCGCGTGATGCTCTCCGCCGTGTTCTCCTCGGGCACCTCGAATGTCTTGAGGCAGCGCGAGCCCATGGAGAGGCAGCCGGGGGTGCCCACGCCCAGAAAGTGGGCGCCCAGCGTCACGTAGGTGCGGTTCTGGTTCTCGCTCCTCCACATGTCCGTGGAGATGCCGCACCAGGTGGCCTCGGCCAGCTCCTTGAGGACCGCCTCGCGGACGGCGCTGTACTTCTCAGGGATGGCCTTGGTGGAGATGTACTTGCGGCTGGGGAGCTCGTAGCGGGGGTCGGCCGTCTTGAGCAGCACCTTGAAGGTGGGCTCGTCCACAATGGAGGCTGGGTACAGCCCCTCACAGATGAGGCCCAGCACGGCAGCCGTCAGCTCCTGCTGCTTCTTGCTGTCGTGGCCGTGGGCGGCCTTGGCGGCCAGTGCGTCAGGCCCAGGCGGCTGGGACGCCTCGGGCTTGAGCTTGGAGAAGGCAGTGGCAAAGGCCTCGCGCATCTGCTCCGTATTGCTCTTGACGAACTCGCAGAATTCCTCGGGGTGGTTCTTCTCCAGGTGGTAGGACAGGTTGGAGGTGTTCCCGGAGTAGGCGATCTGGGCCATGCAGATGCGGCAGTAGATCTTCTTCCACTGCAGGATGCATCCCTCCGCATTGGTGTCAAAGCCAAAGTACTTCCACACCTTGCTCTTGGCGCGCGGGTGCGCCACCAGCTTCAGGTCTGCCTGCGTGCTCTCCAGCCCTTTATTATTCTCCATCGCTTCTCGGCCCGCCGGAGCCTGCCGCCCGGACTGCCACTCATTCGTGGGGACCTGCTGGGAACGGGCCAAGACAAACACAGCATTAAGAAGGTGCCCAGCCATGCGCGGGAACCCTGCCTGGGTGACAGCCGGGGCGCCCAGCAGCTCCGCTTTCAAGCAAAAGGCACTGGGACCAACAGGTCGACCTTCCTTGCTGCTACCAAGCCCAGCTCACCCGGCGGTGATATGGCATTAAGAAGCAGACACCCAGATAGAACAGCAAAGTGAGACTATCCAGGGCGCCAACAGCCTTCTGAGCTGAGAGCCTCAGGAGCCGACAGCATTCCGGGCTGAGGGTCTCGAGCACATGCTGACCCGTGTGTTTATTCTCACAGAACAGGTGATGATTATTAACAGCAGGTGTCCTGTGTTTTCTCACAGAACCAAGATAACCCAGGTAGGCAGCTGGTAACTGCTCACCACTGATCACAGACAAGCTAGAAAGCATCCTCCATGAGGGAGCCACGGAGGCAGGGTCACACATCCCGCACTTAAGAACTAGTGTAACGGGTGTGTGACAGACACGTACTGTCTACTATTTCAGTAGTTTTCCCCTGAGCAGCTTTCTGCTTGGGGAGGGGGGGGCCTTGCTCAGTTTTCCTTGCCAGTGCTCTCAGCAAACAATCTAATTTGTCATGCACTCAGCAAGGGTCTCAGCCCCTTGCAATGACTTTCGCAAAGCGGTGGAGGAAAGCTAGCACAGGAACACGCTCTTTCTTCCACATCAATCCGATGCAGCCATTCTGCACGTGTGGACAATAAGGTTTCTGAGTGAGCGTGGCGTTTTTTGCGGGGGTGTAGCTGGCAGTTTCTTTTTTTTAGACAGAGTCTTGCTCTATCACAGAGGCTGGAGTGCAATTGTGCAATCTTGGCTCACTGCAACCTCTGCCTCCCGGGTTCAAGCAATTCTCCTGCCTCAACCTCCCGAGTAGCTGGGACTACAGGCATGCGCCACCACACCCAGCTAATTTTTGTAGTTTTAGTAGAGACGGGGTTTTTGTAGTTTCAGTAGAGATGGGGGTTTTTGTATTTTTAGTAGAGATGAGGGTTCACCATGTTGGTCAGGCTGGTCTCGAACTCCGGACTTCAGGTGATCCCCCCCCGACCTCAGCCTCCCAAAGTGCTGGGATTACAGGAGTGAGCCACTGTGCCCAGCCTGGTGGTGGCTTTTTCATTGCAGGGGCTTATTGTTCCTGTTGTAAGAGCTTTGCCAAGCACCCGCACCGTGGTGAAGATGCATAGATCCTACTAGTTTTTTTTTTTTTTTTGAGATGGAGTCTCGCTATTGTTGCCCAGGCTGGAATGCAGTGGCGCGATCCTGGCTCACTGCAACTCCACCCCCCTGCCCCGGGTTCAAGCGATTCTCCTGCCTCAGCCTCCCGAGTAGCTGGGATTACAGGCATGCACTACAATGCCTGGTTAATTTTGTATTTTTAGTAGAGACGGGGTTTTCCATGTTGATCAGGCTTGTCTCAAACTCCAGACCTCAGGTGGTCCGCCCACCTCAGCCTCCCAAAGTGCTGGGATTACCGGCGTGAGCCACCGCGCCCAGTAAGCTGCATACATCTTTTTCAGGGATGCTGCCTACACAGGAGAGTCCACAGCAGCCAGGCAGACCCCCCATGGCCAACCCTCACAGCAAGAATCTCTGTGCAATGCCACCTGAGCTTCACTGACTGCATTAAAGGGGCCACACAGGACCTCCATCTGGCTGCAGCTGGCTTTCCTATGGCTCAGAGGCATTTCACACTCTTCCAAACTTTACGTTTTAAAATGAAGCCGTGTGGAACATGGCAGGCTTTGTTTGTAGCAGGGGGTCCTCCTCGATCTGTAAGCATAGTCTGAAGGCGTATGGATTTCTCAATCCCTGAAACCCCTCACAATGCCCATCGTGTGCAGAAACCGGCTTAGGTGGCCCAGAAGCCAGCCCCCAGGGTTCCTGTGGACGGGGAATGCTCACATACCCAGGCCCTTCCAGCTGGCACTCAGGGGCCACCTGTGTGACCGGGTTGCCCAAAATGACAGCTGGGCCTTGTGAAAACATGTGAGTGTATCTGCACATCTCCAATACGGCGCTCAGGAGGTAAACAGCGAAACCCTCCAGCCAGGCATTGTCAGTGTCAGGATGTAGCCAGTACAAGGAGGCACATGTCAGTAGTGACCACAGCAGGCTGAAGAGCGTCCTCCGCCGCCAAAGAGAACCTGTATCCACCTGGCGCTTGTGAATGGGACTCTTTGCGAAAAGGGTCTTTGCAGATGTATTAACAATTAAGGCAAGGATCTTAAGATGACACGATGCTCAATTAGGGTGGTCCTAAATGCAGTGACCAATGTCCCTGATAGAAAACAGAAGAGGAGACACGGAGGTCATGGTGGAGGCAGAGTGGAGTGCTGTGGCCACAAGCCCGGGGATGCTGGAGTGCCCAGGAGCTGCGAGAGGCGGGAAGGATCCTCCCCCAGAGCCTCCAGAAGGAACTGGATAAAATCATGGTGGACTGAACATGGATAGCGGCCACAGGAACATCTGTCCACAGTCTAAAGCCCAGGACCCGGAATGAGATCTTACTTGATTGTAAGAAATGTTGTGGCTCTAATTAGTTAAGGATCTGGACAGGAGATCATCTGGGGTTCGGGTGGGCCCTAAATGCAGGGACAGGTGTCCTTCTAAGAGGCAGCAGAGGAGACAGACACACAGGAGAAGCCCACATGGAGACAGAGGCAGAGACTGGAGTGATGTGTCCACAGCCCAGGGATGCTGGAGCCCCCAGGAGCTAGGAGAGGCAGGAAGGAGCCTCTTTTAGAGCCTCCAGAAGGAACTGAACATATCCTGAGAAGGAGACACAGGAGTCTTATGACTCAGACACACAGAGGAGGCAGCCAGGCAGAGAGTGGAGTGATGTGCCCACAAGCCCAGGTATGCTGGAGCCCCCGGCAGCTGGGAGACGAGAAAAGCATCTATTATATTATGAAGGTGCATTCTGCCCCAAATGACAACTGGAGGTGTTAGAACAGCCCCCCATCTTCAAGGGCACTCGAGGCCTGCCCTGCAGCTTTCCATCCACAGTACCTGCCCTGTGCTTTTTAGGGAGAAACCACCAAGTGCCGGGTGAGCTGGGCATCTCTGCTTCCCAGGAGCAGGGTGCGACGGTGGGGTTCCTCTGACAAATGCCAGCACCCTGGCATGTTCTGAGGTAGCAAGCCAGCAGAATGAATGTCACAACCAGGACTTCCAGAAAACGCGGAGCCCCCAAGCTGCGTCTTCTGTGGCCGACTTAGGCTGGAGCCCCTAGATCACACTCAAGAGAGACGGTAAAGGGTCTCAAGAGGCCTCGGTGTCACTCAAAAATGCTCCCTTGTCACTCCGACCTGACTGACAGGCCAGAGAGATACCAGAGCCTCCAACATTGCCAACACCATCATCTTATTATTTATGTGGCTGAAGCAGGTTTTGCTACTTAGGAGAAAAAGCTTGACACTCCATTAATATTATTTGTGCAATGAGGCTGAAAGAGGTCCCAGGACCTTAAACAAAAGTTTACATTCTATTATTTTTATTTTTTATTTTTTGAGACAGAGTCTTGCTCTGTAACCCAGGCTGGAGTGCAGTGGCGTGATCTCTGCTCACTGCAACCTCCACCTCTCGGGTTCAAGAGACTCTCCTGCCTCAGCCTCCCGAGTAGCTGGGGTTACAGGTGCCCGCCACCACACCCGGCTTCTTTTTGTATTTTTAGTAGAGACATGGCTTCACCATGTTGGCCAGGCTGGTCTCAAACTCCTGACCTCAGGTAGTCCACCCACCTCAGCCTCTTACAGTGCTGGGATGACAGGCATGAGCCACAGTGCCCAACCTCTGTTATTATTATGATGCGGCTGAAACGGGCTCTGAAACCTGGAAGATTGATCTTCCACTGTTATTATTACTATTATCCCTACTAGGCTGGAAGGGGCCCCAGTACCAGCAATACAGGTTTATATTGTAATTATTATTGTTATTTTTATTATTTCTAGGCTGAAAGAGGTCCCCGTTCCTGGAACAAAAGCTGACATCCTATTATGCTGTCACTGAAAGAGGTCCCAGGACCTGTAAGGACGATGCACATGCTCCTATTACTATTATCATCAGCCTGGAACAGGTCCCGGCGCCTGCAACAAAACCTTATACTCTGCTGTCATTATTGGTCTGAAAGAGGTTCTGAGACCTGTGGCGAAGGCTGATACTCCATTATCATTATTGTTGTTATCTGACTGAAAGCGGTCCCAGTGCCTGAGCAAAGGTTTATATTCTATTATTATCATTGTTATTATTGGGCTGGAAGAGGTCCCAAAATTGACATTCTATTATTATTATTATTAGACTGAAAGGTTCTGGAACCTGGAGTGAAGGTTTCTATTATAATTTTTTTTTTTTTTTTTTTTTGAGATGGAGTCATGCTCTGTCACCAGGCTGGAGTATAGTGGTGCGATCTTGGCTCACTGCAACCTGTACCTCCTGGGTTCAAATGATCCTGCTGCCTCAGCCTCCCGAGTAGCTGGGGGTACAGGTGTGCCAGCATGCCAGGCTGATTTTCTGTATTTTTAGTAGAGATGGGATTTCACCGTGTTGGCCATGATGGTCTCCAAGTCCTGACCTCAGGTGATCCGCTCCCCTCAGCCTCCCAAACGGCTGGAATTCAGGCGTGAGCCACTGTGCCCGGCCAACAGTATCCTTTTTAAAGGAACAAAAGCTTATATTTTATTATTATTTCGCTGAGAAAGGTCCTGGTACTTGAGTCAAAGGTTTATGTTCTATTATTATTGTTGTCATCATTATTACTTGGCTAAAAGATGTCCCAGTACCTGGATCGAAGGTCTATATCCTATTAATCCTATTGGTGTCATTTGGCTGAAACAGGTCCCAGTACCTGGAAGATCAGCTGGTAACTTCTCTATCATTATAATGATGATCACTATCATCACTGTTGGTCTGAAACAGGTCCCAGTACTGTGAAGAAATGTTTTGTTTGAGACAGTCTCGCTGTGTCGCCCAGGCTGGAGTGCAGTGGTGTGATCTCGGCTTACTGCAACCTCCACCTCCCGGGCTCAAGCAATCCTCCTGCCTCAGCCTCCCAAGTAGCTGGGATTACAGGTACACGCCGCCATGCACCCCTTATTTTGGTATTTTTAGTAGACACAGGGTTTTGCCATGTTGGCCAGGCTGGTCCCAAACTCCTGACTTCAGGTGATGTGCCCACCTCAGCCTCCCAAAGGGCTAAGAGGCATGAGCCACTGCGCCCGGCCGGGAACAAAGGTTTATATCCTGGTATTATTATTATTGTTGTTGTTATTTGGCTGAAAGAAGTCCCCAGGACCTGGGGCAAAGGTTTAGGTTCTATCGTTGTTATTATTACTGGGCCAAAAGAGGCCCCAGTACCACAAACAAAGGTTTCTATTCTATTATCATTAATCTCATTATTGTTATTATTTGGCTGAAAGAGGTTCCAGATGTGAATCAAAGGTTTCTATTCCATCATTTATCATCATTCCTATTGTTCTTACCAGGCCGAAAGAGGCCCCAGTCCCAGGAACAAAGGTTAATATTATTGTTGTTGTTATTTAGGGAAAGACGTCCCAGGAGCTGGAAGAAAGGTCTGCATTCTATCATGATGATGATGACCATTACGATTATTTGGCGTGAAGTTTTGTACTGAGAGCAGAAATTCCCGAATCCCTACCCGAGTGACTCCGGGATGGAGGCACAGGAGGCTCCCTCCCAGCCCGTCTCCTGCTCTGCTGCTGCTGGAATCCGATGGCAGTCCCAGGGAAAGAACCATCCACAGAGCAGGTGGGCTCTACCTGAACCCAGGTATCAGGTGTGGCGGAGCTGGCCCCGACTGTGAGGACGCTCCTTCCCCCTTCCTCCCTCGCAGAGCTTCTGTGCACGTGAGGCCGTGAAGAAATGTATTGCTGCAAACCAGTCTCTGACCACCTCATTCTTCAACCACAGTCCAGCATCCCCGGGATCCCTGCCCAAAATGCTCTCGGGGGCCAGTGAGTTCACCTTCCCAACTGCACATCCATGAAAGAGGCCAGCGGATGTGCCTCACCTGACTCCCACCAGAACGCCACGTCACAGGGGACCAGCGTGAAGGAGCAGAGGAAGGAGCCAGCTGCCTCCCGGCCCCTCGTGCATGAGGCTGACAGAGCCCTAAAAGTCAGCCACTCTTCTCCCTAAGTCTCTTGTTACTTTGGAAATGACAGTCATTTTTTATTTTAAAAATTCACAGTATGTAGTCAAAGGGTACCAAGTTCCTGTTAAACAGAAGTAAGTTTTAGTGACCCGCTGCACAGCGTGGCGGCTGTACTTAATAGCATATCACATGTTTCAAAATAGCTACAAGAGATTTTCAATGTCTTGTGTGCAGTGTTTACTGCTCGGCTGACGGGCGCACCAAACTCTCACAAATCACCAAACACTCACTAGTAACCAAACACTGCCTGTTCCCCAATAACCAATGGAAACAAAAAACATAAAATGACTGAAAGACATTTTAAATGTCCCCACAAAAGAAAAATAGCAGGTGATGGATGTTAGCTTGATTTAATGTTCCACAACGCGAACATCCAGCAAAGCATCACAACACAACCCATAAATGTACACATGTATATATACGCACAGAAAAACGTCAATTGTTTTAATTTACCTCTAAATTAAAGATAACTTATTCATATTTTGTATTTACATAAAAACATAAATTATTCTAAAAATATAAATATATATTGTATAACAATAAAATATATAAATAATATAAGGCCGGGCGCGGTGGCTCAAGCCTGTAATCCCAGCACTTTGGGAGGCCGAGGTGGGTGGATCACGAGGTCAAGAGATCGAGACCATCCTGGTCAACATGGTGAAACCCCATCTCTACTAAAAATACAAAAAATTAGCTGGGCACGGTGGCGCGTGCCTGTAATCCCAGCTACTCGGGAGGCTGAGGCAGGAGAATTGCCTGAACCCAGGGGGCGGAGGTTGCGGTGAGCCGAGATCGCGCCATTGCACTCCAACCTGGGTAACAAGAGCGAAACTCCATCTCAAAAAAAAAAAAAAAATACATACATACATACATTTTTTTGTAGTAACAGGTGATCAGCCTATTACCATTACTTTTAAATAAAGTATTAAATATCTTTTAAATTTCTTTTTTAATGTCTTCACAGGATGACATTGACTATTATAACCCACAAAAACTGTCTGCCGTCTCATGTTTTTGAAAAGGATTCTATGATCAAGATATTGGAGGCCAGGTGAGGTGGCTCACGCCTGTCACCCCAGCACTTTGGGAGGCTGAGGCGGCCAGATCACCTGAGGTCCAGAGTTCGAGACAAGCCTGGCCAACACGGTAAAAGCCCGTCTCTACTAAAAATACAAAGTGAGCCGCGCGTTGTGGTGCGCGCCTGTAGTCCCAGCTACTCAGGAGGCTGAAGCAGGAAAATCGCTTGAACCCGGGAGGCGGAGGTTGCGGTGAGCCGACATCGCGCCACTGCACTCCAGCCTGGGCAACAAGAGTGAAACTCCGTGTCAAAAAAAAAAGAAAAGAAAAGAAGTTGGAAAACTGCTGAGTTTACTTCCACCTCATTCCTAGTAGCCACTGTTCACTATTCATAAGACCAACAAGAAGTAACTTTCCCTTTATAGGTTAAAAAAAAAGTTTGAAATCTAGGACTTCTATAAATAGCTTTAGAAGTGGGCCAGCTGGCATACTTTCTGTAAATACTCACTCCCGTGGTACAGCATTTACGAGTCCATCTTCCACCCAGAACGTGAAGGAATATTCTGTGGCCTATTATTTACTATAGGACTTTTCAGAAAAATTCTGTGCAGTGTTGGGACTGGACTTCACAACAAGCATCCACAATTTTCTCTCCTTTTCAAAATGCATGGACGCGGCAGAGAAAACGTCATTCCTAAACAGGTCACCCTGTGATTAATACTGGTAGGGAGAGACTTGCTTTACTCAATGCGAGCATTTTCAACGGGTTTCAGGCCATATTAGGATATTAAATACACTGATTAAATCACCTATTTTAAAGTCCCACCAAGAGACAGATACATGTTACTGAATGGGCCACGTGGATACTCTTAGAAACACAGAGATAGACCCTCTTGGAGGAATTCTGTATTTGCTTCTCAACCCCCTTTGCAAAGGCATGACCAGTTTCAATGATTAATTGTAATTCTCTGGTTTTTCCACAATGGGCTGTTAAGAAAACACCATTCAGGAGTGGATTCCACCGGCAATTTCTTCCTTCTCACACAGCGTAAGTCATAAGACAGCTAAGAACACACTCCATTTGGAAATTCTACGAAAAAACTGCCATGGCTTCCAGTCTGCGCTGGGGAAATTGGCCCTCTTGGGTATTCAAACAGCTTTAGCTGAAATGCGCTGGACAAAGTTCGTTTCCTGCCCAGCAGCGAAGGCTGACCAGTTTAGAAGCAAATGGAAAATGCCGATTAGCAAGCCCGCCACCCGCAGACAAGAGGGAAAGTCCATTCCTCCACCAGTATCGAAAATTATTTTTAATCCATGCACAGGAAGCGGCAGGATCAGGGCAAGCTAAGAAAGTTAATCTTTAGAGAAGGCCATTCTGTTCCGACGCTCCCGGGGTACAGTCCCCTGGCAGCCACGTGACCTCACCCACCAGCAGCTTTAACAGCTGTTTAATCAGTAAACATAGAGGGAAAAGCAGCAGCATGCAGCCCTCCTTTCCGAGGCACAAAGAGCAGGCTTTTGAAAGGCCAGCATTGCGGTGGGCAGCCGGTGGGCTGCCACAGGGGCCCTGGCGCGTTCAAACTGAACTCTCAGTGTGATGCTGCCTCTTCGCCAGGGCAGGCGCAGACCTCGAAGGAGGTTAAAAGGGACCTTTCTGTAAGCAAAACTGTGCAGATAAACAATCTGAAAAATTGCTCCCCCGCTGTAAACCCTTCACCCTGCAAATGATTACTTCCTTCAAACAGACACGCTCTCCCGACCTCCCCAGGCCTGAGTACAATTCCTTCATGCTCCTTCTCTGCAGTTCTAATTATGCTAACTGGGTTACTGAAGGCCAGTCCTGCAGAAAAACAAAGGCTTAGCTCATGCAAAACTTAAAGCTCTTTTTCTCTAGCTCCACAGGCGGGAGAAAGTGAGCCTCATTTAAAAACATTCACCGCCAGCACTTTAGGGAGGCCCAGGCAGGCGCATCACTTGAGGTCAGGAGTTCAAGATCAGTCTGGCCAATATGGTGAAATCCTGGCTCTACTACAAATACAAAAATCAGCCTGCCGCGGTGGCATACGCCTTTAGTTCCAGCTACTCGGGAGGCTGAGGCACGAGAATCGCTACAACCCAGGAGGCAGAGGTTGCGCCACTGCACTCCAGCCTGGGTGACAGAGCGAGACTCGGCCTCTAAATAAATAAATTATAAATAAATAAATAAATCCACTCCAGGCACGCTTCTCAAAGTGTGGCCCTGGGACCCCCAGGAGTTCGCTCTGTGGGTACATAGTGGAAGTCGAAAGTCATTTCACAACAAGGTACCTATGCGCTTCCACCTGGCTAAACCCCAGTCCCCCAGAGGCCTCCTGACTTGCCATGAAACCTTCTACTGGCACAGGCAGAAATCACAGCTGTCTTCTTAGGCAGGACATTGAAGACACTCGCTACAATGTACACCTCCACCACACTATCCCCTGACCTCTCTGTTTTGGAAAACAGTTATTTTTGAAAGAAAATGTCATTTAACCTAATATAGAATTATCATTCCCTTGATACCAATTCACAAATAATTGCTTACAGGTTTCTAGGTGTCAACTGAAATATGGGCGGGGCACAGTGGCTCCTGTCTGTAATCCCAGCAGTTTGGGAGGCCCAGGCTGGAGGATTGCTGGAGGACACGGGTTCGAGACCATCCCAGGCAAAAAGGTGAGACGCCACCACTACAAAAAATTTAAAGCATCAGCTCGACGTGGTGGCTCAAGTCTGTAATCCCACCACTTTGAAGAGCCAGGCAGGAGGATTGCTTCAGCTGACAAGTTCAGACGAGCTTTGGCAGCAGAGCAAGACTCTATCTCGAGAAAAAATTTTGAAACATTAGATGGGTGTGGTAGCTCACACCTGTAATCCCGGCACTTTCGGAGGCCAAGGCAAGAGGACCGCTTGGGCCCAGGAGTTCCAAAGTAGCCTAAGCAACACAGCAAGGTTTTATGTATACTTCCTACTTGTTTTGAGAGGGAGTTTCGCTCTTGTTACCCAGGCTGGAGTGCAACGGCGCGATCTCGGCTCACCGCAACCTCCACCTCCTGGGTTCAGGCAATTCTGCCTCAGCCTCCCGAGTAGCTGGGAGTACAGGCGCGTGCCACCATGTCCAGCTAAGTTTTTGTATTTTCAGTAGAGACGGGGTTTCACCATGTTGACCAGGATGGTCTCGATCTCTTGACTTAAATTTTTTTTTTTAATAAATTCTGGGTTGGGCGCGGTGGCTCACGCCTGTAATCCCAGCACTTTGGGAGGCCGAGACGGGTGGATCACCTGAGGTCAGGAGTTCAAGACCAGCCTGGCCAACATGGTGAAACCCTTTCTCTATTTAAAAAAATAAATTCTGAACATGTAAATCTCTGAATAATCTACATAGACAAAACACAGTAAGGGCCTCACTGATGTGTTGAGACAGCGAACGGGTCCTGCAAAGTTGGAATGACTCACAGATGTTTACACAGGCAGTCACAAACCAAGTTGCCGCTTAACGGGCCTGCGCTAACCCCCTCCACCACAGACCTCCCTGGCTCCCCAGTGCCCGCGAAGCCACCCCCTCGGGTGAAAGGCCCGTCCTCACTTACCCTGGGGTGGGTGGGGGTGGAGGTCCCCGGGTCGTCCCCTCCTCCCGTCCTGGGCCTGAGGGGCGCGCGGTCACTGGCCGACCCCGGGCGGCGGGCGAAGCCGAGTGAGGTGTGGGGCGCGGGGCGTTCAGGCCCCGGCCATGCCCAGGAGGTGTCGGGGTACGGGGTGGGGTCGCGCGGGGGTTTCTCGGTGAGAGCCCGGCCCGGGACAGGCGGGAAGGCCACGCGCTCGCGGAGGGAAGGGCAGGGAACTGCCGGGCGCGGGGAGCGCGGGGGGAGCCGGGGAGCGGGAACCGGAAGCGCGGGGCCGGAAGGTCCCAGGCGCGCACGCCCCCCACCCCGGACCCCGACCTGCGACCCCCGCCCGGCCCTACTTCCGGGAGCGCCCCCACTGGAGCGGCCGCGCCACAGCCTGGCCAAGGTCACGCGGAGACCCCGCACCCCCGCCCCGCGCCCCCCGGGTTTCCGGGGCCCCGACCCCCGCCACGCTGACCTGGCTCCGGGAAGCCCCCGCGGCAGCGCCGCAGCAGCTGCTCCAGAATCACGGCGGCGCCGGCCGCGTAGACCCGCAGGGCCGCCCGCGCCGCAGACAATGGCGACATGGCTGCCCCGCCAGCGCCGCCGCCGCCGCCGCTTCCGCGCCGCCCGCGGGACTCTGCGCCCGCCCGGACAGCCGGCGGAAATGCGCGCGTCCCGGACCGCCCCCGGACCGCCCCGGCCCGCCCCGGCCCGCCCCGGCCTGCTGGGACCCCCACCCCACCCCCTGCCCGGGCCCGCTGCCACGCCGAACGCCTGCAGGACTGGGGACTCAGCGCGGAACACCGACCCCAGCCTGGAATCCCCCCTAGATCCACAGACTCCAGCCAGGACCCCGCAGGACCACACACCCCAGCCAGGACCCCGCAGGACCACACACCCCAGCCAGGATCTTCCAGGACCACACACCCCAGCCAGGATCCCCCCCAGGACCACACGCCCCAGCCAGGACCCATCCAGGACCACAGACCTCAGCCAGGACCTCCCTACAGGAGGACCACAGACCCCAGCCAGGACCCCCCAGGACCGTAAATCTCTGATAGGACCACCCAGGACCACAGACCCCAGGCAGGACTCCCCCAGGACCACACACCCCAGCCAGGACCGGTCCAGGATCACAGACCTCAGCCAGGACCTCCCTACAGGAGCACAGACCCCAACCAGGACCCCCCCAGGACCATCGATCCCTAATAGGACCACCCAGGACCCCAGACCCCAGGCAGGATGCCCCCAAGACCACAGATCCCAGATAGGATCCCCCAGGACCCCCGAAGACCACAAACCCCAGCCAGGGTCCCTCCAGGACCACAGATCCCAGATAGAACCCCACAGGACCACAGACCCCAACCAGGACCCCCCAAGATCACAGACCCCAGCCAGGGTCCCTCCAGGACCACAGATCCCAGATAGGACCCCACAGGACCACAGATCCCAAATAGGACCCCACAGGACCACAGACCCCAACCAGGACCCCCCAAGATCACAGATCCCAACCAGGACCCCCCAGGACCACAGATCCCAAATAGGACCCCCCAGGACCACAGACCCCAACCAGGACCCCACAGGACCACAGATCCCAAATAGGACCCCCCAGGACCACAGATCCCAAATAGGACCCCCCAGGACCACAGATCCCAAATAGGACCCCACAGGACCACAGACCCCAACCAGGACCCCACAGGACCACAGATCCCAAATAGGACCCCCCAGGACCACAGATCCCAATAGGACCCCCCAGGACCACAGATCCCAAATAGGACCCCCCAGGACCACAGATCCCAAATAGGACCCCACAGGACCACAGACCCCAACCAGGACCCCCCAGGACCACAGATCCCAAATAGGACCCCACAGGACCACAGATCCCAAATAGGACCCCACAGGACCACAGATCCCAAATAGGACCCCACAGGACCACAGACCCCAACCAGGACCCCCCAGGACCACAGATCCCAAATAGGACCCCACAGGACCACAGATCCCAAATAGGACCCCACAGGACCATAGACCCCAGCCAGGACCCCCCAAGATCACAGACCCCAGCCAGGATCCCTCCAGGACCACAGATCCCAGATAGGACCCCACAGGACCACAGACCCCAGGCAGGACCCCCCAGGACCACAGACCCCAGCCAGGATCCCCCCAGGACCACAGACCCCAGCCAGGACAACCCCCCACCAGGACCACAGATCCCCAGCCAGGACACCCTCCAGGACCACAGACCCCAGCCAAGAACCCACCCACCCCCACCCAGGCCTACAGACTCCAGCTAGGACCACTTCCCCAAGGCCCCACACCCTAGCCAAGACCATGGAACCTCATTCAGACCCCAGCCAGGACCTCTACTGTGGGACCAAGATCCCCCACCCAGAGCCCACAGGGGACCAGGACCACTACGGGCACTGCACTCCCCCAGCTGGATCTCAGCCAGAATCATGCATCCCCACCCAGACCCACACCAGGACTGTGGGGCAGGACTCCCACAGAGGACTCTGGACAACTGCAAGGACCACGCATCGCACACCCCAGTTCCTACTGAGACTACAGACCCCACCCACCAAACCCATCCCTACACTGCCCTGCGTCCCGCAATCCTGCAGGGACCGCAGACCCCCACTCCGGCCCCTGCAGAGAACTCCAGACCACCTCAGGGACCACGAACAACCCCCTTCGCCACCCTGATCCCTACTGGGACAGCAGACCTGTACTCAGACCTTGGATGGGAACTGCAGACGACCACAGACTTACCGAGACTCCCTCAGGGAACCCCAGAGCACCACAGAACCCCCACCCAGACCCTTACCAGGGACAGGCTGAACCCCAGAAGGCCCCCCCACCCAGATTTACCAGGGACAGGCTAAAAACCCCACAGGGACCCCTCACCCAGACCCTTACAAGGGCCAAGGCTGAAACCCCACATGGACCCCCCCCCACCCAGACTCTTATTAGGGACAGGCTGAAACCCCACATGGACCCCCCACCGAGACTCTTACCAGGGACAGGCTGAAACCTCCACACGGACCCTCTACCCAGACCCTTACAAGGGCCAAGGCTGAAACCCACATGGACCCCCCCACCGAGACTCTTACCAGGGACAGGCTGAAACCTCCACACGGACCCCCTACCCAGACCCTTACAAGGGCCAAGGCTGAAACCCACATGGACCCCCCGACCCAGACTCTTACCAGGACAGGTTGAAACCTCCACACGGACCCCCTACCCAGACCCTTACAAGGGCCAAGGCTGAAACCCCACACGGACCCCCCACCCAGACTCTTACCAGGGACAGGCTGAAACCCCCACACGGACCCCTCACCCAGACCCTTACAAGGGCCAAGGCTGAAACCCCATATGGACCCCCCACCCAGACTCCTGTTGGAATTCTTCATGGATCCTCCCACCCAGACTCACACTATGACCCGCAAGGACACACCCAGACCTTCACCGCACCACAACCCTGCCAGTCCCACACCCGGTCCCCCAGAGGACCCCCCAGACCTGGCATCCAGGACTCCACACAGATCATAGCCCCAGCTATGTTTAGAAGCAGGAGCCTCGGAGAGCCGCAGCGACACCATTTTAATCAAGTCCATTTTAAAAACCAGGAAGTCACAATCCTTGCCAGCCACGGCCTGTGGTCGTGAGATGTTTACGACTGAAGAAACGGCTTGATAATGCCTTCCAAGACAAACAGGTACACAGAAGACAGCAGAATGTCTGGATATCACCATATCGCCTGACCATGTGTGCTTTTAAAGATAATTACAGTCATGCTTTGACGTGCTCGGCCACGAAAATGCAAAGGGTGGCTCTTTGTAAATCAACAAAGGAATGAATGTCACCCCGTCAGCTTACCTGCATGGGCCGTATCCTATCTTTTACAT
The DNA here is from genome assembly GCF_049354715.1 of Callithrix jacchus. Taxonomy (NCBI): domain Eukaryota; kingdom Metazoa; phylum Chordata; class Mammalia; order Primates; family Cebidae; genus Callithrix; species Callithrix jacchus. Next base: position 2,430,027 of record NC_133524.1, read on the forward strand.
AGATCAGACAGACCCCTATACAGGCGGAGTTTAAAACAAACACCACATATTACACCTCTGTAATGGAATAGTTTTTCTTTGTTTGTTTTTGAGACCGAGTCTCGCTCTGTTGCCCAGGCTGGAGTGCAGTGGCGCAACCTCAGCTCACTGCCACCTCCACCTCCAGGGTTCAAGTGATTCTCCTCTCTCAGCCTCCTGGGTAGCTGGGATTGCAGCATGCACCAGCACGCACAGCTGATTTTTATATTTTCAGTAGAGATGGGATTTCACCATGTTGGCCAGGCTGGTCTCGAACTCCTGACCTCAGGTAATCTGCTCCCCGCTGTCTCCCAAAGTGCTGGGATTACAGGCATGAGCCACTGCACCAGCCTAGAATTTAATAGTTTCTAATAAACCATAACTTTCCTATATTCTTTTTTTTTCTTGAGACAGAGTCTCACTCTATCACCCATGGTAAAACCCCAAATCTGCATGTTTTCCTTTATTCTTTGTACTCTCGTGGCAAGATGGCTAGCAAGGGTCCCCTTCCTGCAGTCCAGGAAGTAAAAATTGCATTGCTGAAAGATCCTTTGTCTCAGTGCTGATTCTTCTTCGCAGCACCGAGCATCTATTTCCAACAGACAGCACGGGCTGGAGGTGCTCCCTAGAGGTACTTACCCCTACTGGAAGAGAAAGAAGGCTATTGCCACCATGGGGGCCTTGTCCTTCAAACTTCGGGTTGACCCAGGGCCAACTTCCCCACCATGCATCCTAAGCCGAGTGTCAGGAGCTCCCGAAACTCTTCAGGGTCCACAACCATGCTTTCTGTTAATGCCCCTCCAATCAGAAAATAAGACGTATATAAGAACAGTAATAAGTATAAAGCATGCGCGCCGTCCAGAAAGTACGGCTGTTCAGCAGCACGGTTGTAAGATACGTGAGGTTCCCCGTCTGTTGTTCAGGCTGGAGTGCAGTGGTGCAATCTCGGCTCACTGCAGCCTCTGCCTCCGGGGTTCAAACCATCTGTTTTTTTTTTTTTTTTTGAGAGCAAGTCTTGCTCTGTCGCCAGGCTGGAGTACAATGGCATGATCTCGGCTCACTGCAGCCTCCACCTCCCTAGTTCAAGAAATTCTCCTCCCTAAGTCTCCCAAGTAGCTGGGATTACAGGTGTCTGCCACTGTGCCCTGCTAATTTTTGTAATTTTAGCAGAAACACAGTTTCACCATGTTGACTAGGCTTGTCTTGAGCTTCTGGCCTTGTGATCCACCTGCCTCAGCCTCCCAAAGTGGTGGGATTACAGGTGTGAGCCACCACGCGGGACCCCAAACATTTTCCTTCCTCAGCCTGCCAAGTGGCTAGGACCACAGGTGCACATCACTATGCCTCGCTGTTTTGTCTGTTTTTGGCAGAAATGGGATCTTGCTATGTTGCCCAGGCTGGTCTCAACTTCCCGGGCTTAAGCAATCCTCCTGCCTCAGCCTCCCAAAGAGCTTCTGTTACAGGCATGAGCCACCATGTTTGCTATATTTTTTAGCAGAAGAGGCAAAGATGGCCTCAGTGTCGCCCTTTGGGGGACCTGATCCTAAAACATCACTGTGGGGTGGGGAAGTCAGTTCCTCTCAGCCCCTCGTCACCCAGGAGGACGTCAGTGATGTTGGCCGCTTTCCAAACAGACACAGCCTGAGGTTTCTCTAGGGAATCTTTTTCTGTTAAATAGAACCTGTGGGGCCAAAGTTCAGGCCACTAAAACAATTCCTAATAGCTCAGTGCCTCCCTCCCTTGAGATTCCCCTGGAGATCTAACAGGCTGGGAAGGAACCTTCCTGGTTGTTATAGGATATACGGGGCGGTTCCCCCAAGGCTGAGGGACGCAGCCTTCTTCTTCATTCCCCTTCTGTGTCTGGCTGGTAGTCTCAACTAGCTCTGGACGTGAACAATTCTCAAGGCTTTTCCTTTTTTCTTTTTTTTTTTTGTTTCGTTTTTTGAGATGGAGTCTTGCTCTATGACCCAGACTGGCTGCAGTGGCGCCGTCTCAGCTCACTGCAACCTCTGCCCGCCCCCTCCAATCAGTTCAAGTGATTCTCCTACCTCAGCCTCCTGAGTAGCTGGGATTACAGGTGCCCACCACCACGCCCAGCTAATTTTTGTATTTTTAGTAGAGAGGGGTTTTCACCACGTTGGCCAGGCTGGTCTCCGACTCCCAACCTCAGGTGATCCACCTGCCTCCTCGTCCTGAAGTGCTAGAATTACAAGCATGAACCGCCACACCTGGCCCCAGTTCAGTTTCTTAAGGACACTATAACAACGGAGGAAGAAATTCACCAACTGGGGGCATTCCTTCTGATGCTGAAGGTGCACAATTCTTGCTATTTCTAACTCTGAATTCTAGAGGGGGTTCTTTTAGATGCAGAGCTTCAACCTGGTGCAGTGGCTCATGTCTATAATCCCAGCAGTTTGGGAGGCCAAGGCAGGAGGATCGCTTGAGGCTAGGAGTTCAAGTGCACCCTGAGCAATGTAGCAAGGCCTATCTCTACAGAAAATAAAGAAAAAATTAGCTTGGTGTGGTGGCATACCCCTGTGGTCCCGGCTGCTTGGGAGGCTCAGGTGGGAGGATGGCTTGAGCTGTGATAGTGTGATTGCAAGCTGGACAACAGAGCAAAACCCTATCTCACACACGCACAAAACAGAAGCAGAAGAAGCTGGGCCTGGTGGCTCACGCCTGTAATCCCGCTCTTTGGGAGGCTGAGGCAGGCAAATCACCTGAGGTCAGGAGTTTAAGACCAGCCTGGCCAATATGGAGAAACCCCATCTCTACTAAAAATATAAAAATTAGCCAGGTGCAGTGGCACACGCCTGTAATCACAGCTACTTGGGAGGCTGACGCAGGAGAATCACTTGAACCCGGGAAGTGTAGGTGGCGATGAGCCAAAATCACGCCATTGCACTCCAGGCTGGCGACAAGAATGAAACTCCATCTCAAAACAAACAGCCTGGGTGCGGTGGCTCACGCCTATAATCCCAGCACTTTGGGAGGCCAAGGCGGGTGGATCACGAGGTCAAGAGATCGAGACCATCCTGGTCAACAAGGTGAAACCCCGTCTCTACTAAAAATACAAAAATTAGCTGGGCATGGTGGTGCGCGCCTGTAGTCCCAGCTACTCAGGAGGCTGAGGCAGGAGAATTGCTTGAACCCAGGAGGCAGAGGTTGTGGTAAGCCGAGATAATGCCATTGCACTCCAGTCTCGGTAACAACAGCGAAACTCCGTCTCAAAAAAAAAAACAAAAACAAAAAACAAAAGCAAAAACCAACAAAGAAGCCGTTTGGAGCCAGGATGGCTCATCTGCCCGCAAGAACTCACAGGAAATCTACGGATAGACGGGTAGGGCACGTAGAAAGTACAACAGCTGCCATTCCCAGCCCCCACCCCGCCACACCACACAAACTCCCTGAGCACCTCTCTATCGTGCAGGAAGTTGGGGGGGGGGATGCTGAGGCTGATGTCATTTCCAAAACAGGACCTCAGGGTCTCCCAGACACACTGCAGTGCTGCCCACAGCCTTCTGAGCTTTGTATTGTTTTAATTTTGCTTTTTTTTTTTTTTTTTTTTGAGACGGAGTTTCGCTGTTGTCACCCAGGCTGGAGTGCAATGGTGCGATCTCGGTTCACCGCAACCTCCGCCTTCTGGGTTCAAGCAATTCTCCTGCCTCAGCCTCCCGAGCAGCTGATACTACAGGCGCATGCCACCATGCCCAGCTAACTTTTGTATTTTTAATAGAGACGGGGTTTCACCATGTTGACCAGGATGGTCTCGATCTCTTGACCTCGTGATCCACCCACCTCGGCCTCCCAAAGTGCTGGGATTACAGGTGTGAACCACCGCGCCCGGCCTCATTTTGCATTTTTAATTATTCTACATGGGAAGACCAAAAAAGGACCTGAGACAAGACTCCATTGATTTAGAAAGTTTATTTTGCCAAGGTTGAGGATGTGCCCCTGAGACGCAGGCTCCGGCAGTCCTGATGGCATGTACCCAAGGTGATTGGGGCACTGCTTGGTTTTATACATGTTGAGGAGGCATGAGACGTCAGTCAATGTATGTAAGATGTACATGGGTCCTGTCTGGGAATGCGGGACAACTCGAGGCAGGGACGGGGGTTCCAGCTCACAGGTTAAGACACAAATGGTTGCATTCCTTTGAGTTTGTGATTAGCCTTTAACAGAAAACACAATTTCCAGGAATAGGGTAAAGGAAGCAGGCAGGTATGCATTTGTCTTACGTGAGTAGAGGGATAACTTTGAGTTATTCATTTACTGTTTCTGAGACAGAGTTTTGCTCTTTTGCCCAGGCTGGCGTGCAGTGGCACGATCTCAGCTCACTGCAACCTCCGTCCCCTGGGTTCAAGAGATTCTCCTGCCTCAGCCTCCTGAGTAGCTGGGATTACAGATTCGCACCACCACACCTGGCTAGTTTTTGTATTTTTAGCAGAGACAGGGTTTCACCATGTTGGTCAGGCTGGTCACAAACTCCTAACCATTTGCCTCAACCTCCCAAAGTACTGGGATTACAGGCATGAACCACTGCGCCCGGCCCCGTGAGTTGAATTTTTTAAGCTCTCACATACATGAGTGACAACGTGGAGTGTTTTCCTTGACTTTTTCCCAGTCTTCATTCCAGCAAACAAACCGAATTTTACCATCATAGAATGGCAGCTGCATGTGCAAAGCCATTGACTGTGGTGTGACTTCAGATCGGTGCATAAAAAAGCATGCTCGTTAGGGCCTAGATTTGCATGCGGAGGATAAAAACGATTATCAATGTTTCCGTTTCAGGCTGAGTGCGGTGGCTCATGCCTGTTTTCCCTGCAGTTCGGGAAGCCGAGGTGGAAAGCTCACTTGAGCTCAGGAGCTGAAGACCAGCTTGAGTAACAGGGTGGAACTCTGTCTCTGAAAAAAAAAAAAAAAAAAAAAAAAATTAACCAGGCATGGTGGCACGCACCTGTGGTCCCAGCTACTTGAGAAGCTGAGGTGGGAGCATCGTTGGACCGGGAGGTCATAACAGTGTCACTGCAGTCCAGCCTGAGCCACAGAGCCAGAACCTATCTCAAAAACGAAAACGAGAAAGAAACAGAAAAAAAAATACACGCTTCTTTTCAGCCTCAGGCTTTCCTGCCGTTCCGACTCTGAACTTGAGACAAGAAATGGTCAGTTTTCTGAAGCAGTGTCTGTTAAAAGCTCCGCAGAATCCTGCTTAGCTGCTTAGCGAATTCCATACAATGAGCATGGGAGGGTATTCTGGCTTTTATTTCTGACCTTTTCAGATCCTTAGTTTCGGAAACAGCTGCAGTCTTTTCACCGATGACGTGGGCACCCACAGAATGTTTACAGCTGAAGTATCCGGGCGGGGCAGTGGGAGGCATGAAAGAGATGGTTCCTTTGAAATCCGTTTCTAAATCTGTTATCCACTTTAATTCTCTTTTATTGTAAGGAGCAGAAAGACAATAAGAGCAGGTGCAGAGAAGGCAGGCTGGCTGTGCTGTTCTTCCTTCAGAGCGGGAAGCTTCCTGAGATTCAGAGGCCTGCCACTCACCAAACCCCACATACACCTGTCTGTGAGCTAGCATTGAAAGTGTACTTTAGGCCGGAGGCGACGGCTCACACCTGTAATCCCTGCACTTTGGGAGGCCGAGGTGGGTGCATCACCTGACGTCAGGAGTTTGAGACCAGCCTGTCCAACATGATGAAACCCTGTCTCTACTAAAAATACAAAACATTAGCTGGGCGTGGTGGCGGACACATGTAATCACAGCTACTCAGGAGGCTGAAACAGGAGATTGCCTGAACCCTGGAGGTAAGGTTGCAGTGAGCCGAGATTGTGCCATTACACTCCAGCCTGGGCGACAAGAGCAAAACTTCATCTCAAAAAAAAAACAAAAACAAAAACAAAGAATAAAAAACAAAACAAGAAAGTCTACTTTAAACAGCTAATGATGATTTTCTCTTTCAGCTCTGCTCTATAATGTCAGATTTATTATTTATTTATTTCTCTTTCTTTCCCTTTCTCTCCTCTTCCTCCTTCTTCCTCCTTCCTCCTCCTCCTCCCTTCCTTCCTTTCTTTCTTCCTTCCTTTCTCTTTCTTTTCTTTCTTTTGAGATGGGGTCTTGCTATGTTGCCCAGGCTGGTCTTAAACTCCTGGCCTCAAGCGATCCTCCCACCTTCGCCTCCCAAAGTGCTAGGATCACAGGCATGAGCCACCACACCCAGCCTGAGGTTTCTCTTTTCTTTCTTTTTTTTTTTTCTTGAGATGGAGTCTCCCCGTGTCACCCAGGCTGGAGTGCAATGGCGCTATCTTGGCTCACTGCAACCTCTGCCTCCTGGGTTCAAGCAATTCTTCAGCCTCAGCCTCCCCAGTAGCTGGGACTACAGGCACGTGCCACCACGCCCAGCTAATTTTTGTATTTTTAGTGGAGACAGGGTTACACCGTATTGGCCAGGCTAGTCTCGAACTTCTGACCTCGTGCTCCACCTGCCTTGCCTCCCAAAGTGCTGGGATTACAGGTGTGAGCCACCACGCCCAGCCCAGCTTCCTGTTTCCATTCTGCGTTGCGTGCTTGTCCACCACAGAGCCTATTCACCTACATCTTCTGGAAAAGCATCAGGGTGGAAAAACAGTTTTTTGTTTGCTTAACGTTCCCATATGTTCAATGTATAAAATCCAGGAAGTGCTAGGTTTTCAGATATCGTCTCCTCCTGTCAGGATTCTAAGGATGGAGGGAGCACCTTATTCTCACATTCTAAGTCTTCAGGCCTTTCCCAGTGCTTTCACTGTAAACATTGTCGTCTGAATGATGGCCTCACTTTCATTTCTCAGGGGGCATTCTGGTCTCAAGTTTAAAAATCTTATCCTCCCCACCTCCACTTTCCTCCCCTCCCCTTCCTTTCTCTTTTTTTATTTTTTTGAGACAGAGTCTCACTCTGTCACCCAGGCTGGAGTGCAGTGGCACGATCTTCACTCACTGCAACCTTTGCCTCCCAGGTTCAAGTGATTCTCCTGCCTCAGTCTCCCAAGTAGCTGGGATTACAGGCATACACCACCACACCTGGCTAATTTTTGTATTTTTAGTAGAGATGGGGGTTTCACCACATTGGTAAGGCTGGTCTCGAACTCCTGAACTCATCATCCTCACCAGCACCATCATCATCACCATCACCATCCTCACCACCATCATCATCATTCTCACCATCGTCATCCTCATCATCGTCATCCTCATCGTCATCCTCACCATCACCATCCTCACCATACTCATCCTCACCATCGTTATCCTCCCCATCACCATCACCCTCATCATCCTCACCATCACCATCATCACCATCACCATCCTCACCACCATCATCATCCTCACCATCGTCATTCTCATCATCGTCATCCTCACCATCACCATCATCATCCTCGCCATCATCCTCACCATCACCATCATCACCATCACCATCCTCACCATCACCATCCTCACCACCATCATCCTCATCCTCACCATCCTCATCCTCAGTATCACCATCATCATCTTCACCATCACCATCATCATCATCCTCACCATCCTCATCCTCACCATTGTCACCCTCACCATCACCATCCTCATCCTCACCATCATCCTCACCATCACCCTCATCCTCACCATCACCATCATCATCCTACCGTCACCATCATCCTCACCATCATCAGCTTCATCCTCACTGTCACCATTCTCACCATCATCATCCTCAAAATCACCATCACCATCCTCACCATCACCATCATCACAATCACCATCCTCACCACCATCACCATCATCCTCACCATCCTCAACCTCACCATCATCCTCACCATCACCATCATCATCTTCACCATCACCATTATCATCCTCATCATCCTCATCCTCACCATTGTCACCCTCACCATCACCATCATCATCCTCACCATCGCCATCATCATCCTCACAATCACCATCACCATCCTCATGTCACCATCACCATCACCATGACTGTCGCCATCATCGTTACTGTTCTCACTATCATCATCCTCACCATCACCATCATGCTCACCACCATCACCATCACCATGACTGTCACCATCGTCACCGTTCTCACCATCATCATCCTCACCATCACCATCATCACTGTCACCATCATCATCATCATCACCAAGTTTGAATGCTGGTTTGTCTTCTTTTCCTGGGACCCTTGGCCTCCAGTTTTATTGTGTGTGCCAGAAAAGTCTTCATAATTATGTGGCCTCTGATCATTTTTTCTAAGGAAATAACAGGAATCATAGTGGATATATTCTGCCTGAATTTGTTGAGACTGTGCTAGTAAACCTGCAGAAGTTCTCACTTCCCCAGAATTAACTGGCTTTGGGAACCCCCTGCAGAAACGCTGCATCAAGGCTGATTTCCACAGGGCAGTTCCCTATTTATCAAAGAGTTCCTCTGCTCACGTTTCTGCCTATTTGGGGTCATAGTCCAAGGGTCTTCATGTCGTTTTTTAAAAGACTTTATCCAGAGTTTATCCTTGTGATCTCCTGGATGTTCTGACCACACTATTCTTCAATGACTGGAAGTGAGATTCAAGAATTAAGAGCATTTTTTTTTTTGAGACAGTGTGTCATTCTATCACCCAGGCTGGAGTGCAGTGGTGTGATGTCGGCTCACTGCAACCTCCGCCTCCCAGGTTCAAGCGATTCTCCTGCCTCAGCCTCCTGAGTATCTGGGATTACAGGCACATGCCAGCATGCCCAGCTAATTTTTGTATTTTTAGCAGAGACGGGGTTTCACCATGTTGGCCAGGATGGTCTCAATCTCTTGAGCTTGCGATCCACCCGCCTTGGCCTCCCAAAGTGCTGGGATTACAGGCATGAGCCACCATACGCTCAACACCCATTTAATCAAGAAGAAAACATCAGAAAAATCCCAATAAAGGGTTTTCCCTGAAAAGACTTGACCAACACTTTTCAAAACTGTCAAGGTCATTCATCTAAACCAAGACAAGTGTGGAAAACTGTCCCAGCGGAGAGAAACCCAAGTGGAAGTGATAACTAAACGCCCCGTGGTCAGGGGGCGCTGAAAGGAAACATCTTGGCTCCCTTCAAGCTGGGAACCGCTGCGGGCAACCTGCCTCCCATTCTATTCAAGGGCACCCCTCTGCTCACTGGGATACATGCCTATTCTCATGGCCTCCGTTGGAAAGGTAAATCAGAAGCTCAGAAGAATGAACCCGTTTGCTTCTCACCGTCCGCTGACCTGGAAGCCCCTCCCTGCTTCCAGTTGTTCCGCCTTTTTTGGACAGAACCAGTGTCCTTCTAACATGTATTGATTGATGTCTCGTGTCTCCCTAAAATGTATAAAACCAAGCTGTGCCGCAATCACCCAGCGCACATCTTCTTTTCTTCCCTCCCTTTCTCCATCTCTCTTTCCCTCTCCTTCCTTCCTTCCTCCCTCCCTTCCTCCCTCCTTCCTTCTTCCCTCCTTTCTCTGTATCCCTCTCTCCCTCCCTCTCTCCCTTTCCTTCCTCCCTCCCTCCTTCCTCCCTCCCTTCTCTGTATCCCTCTCTCCCTCCCTCTCTCTTTCCTTCCTCCCTCCCTCCCTCCTTCCTCCTGTCCTCCCTTCTTTCTCTGTATCCCTCTCTCCCTCCCTCCTTCCTTTCTCCCTCCCTCCCTCTCTTCCCTCCCTCCGTCCCTCCCTCCATTCCTCCTTCCTTCCTTCCTCCCTTCTTTCTCTGTATCCCTCTCTCCCTCTTTCCTTCCTCCCTCCCTTGCCTCCCTCCCTCCATCTCTCCCTCCTTCCTTCCTTCCTCACTTCTTTCTCTGTATCCCTCTCTCCCCCTCCCTCCTTCCTTTATTCCTCCCTCCCTCCCTCTTTTCCCTCCCTACCTCCTTCCTTCCTTCCTCCCTCCCTCCCTTCTCTCCCTCCCTCCCTCCCTTCTTCCTTCCTTTTTCCCTCCCTTCTTTCTCTGTATCCCGCTCTCTGTCCCTCCCTCCCTCAGGAGCTCATGAGGCTGTGTCATGGGTGTGCATCCTTAACTTTGGCAAATACATTTCCTAAAATGATGGACACTTGTCTCCTCATCTTTCTTGACTGACAGCCCCTGGATGGTATCCTAAACATTGGACGAAAAAAAAAACTAAAGAAATCTGAATGAGGTATGGGCTGGTTAATAGTAATGTATCAGTAGTGCTTGGTGAATTACCACATACGCACCATAGCCATAGAAGATGTTTATCATGGGGGCATAAATAGCTCATGTAGATGACGGGACGATGGATACAGAAACCACCATGGCACGTGTAGACCTATGTAACACACCTGCACGATCTGCACTTGTGCCCCAGAATAAAGAATAATAAATAAAGAACTCCTCCTGCTACATTTAAAAGTGATCTGTAAATCTGAAATGATTCTGAAACACACAAAAAGAATCTGAAATCTACATTACATGTCAAATTGCACCCTGTTACAGAATCGACATTGAGATTGAAGTTCCTTTCAGTAAAGCACTGATGAACACCTCAAACTGCCTGGTGTGGTGGCTGACGCCTGAGGCTGCGGTGAGTGTATCACTTGGGGTCAGCAGTTTGAGACCGGCCTGGCCAACCTCGTAAAATCCAGTCTCTACTATTTTTTTTTTTTTTCTTTTTGAGACAGAGTTTCACTCTTGTTACCCAGGCTGGAGTGCAATGGCGCAATCTCGGCTCACCGCAACCTCCGCCTCCTGGGTTCAGGCAATTCTCCTGCCTCAGCCTCCCAAGTAGCTGGGATTACAGGCATGCACCACCATGCCCAGCTAATTTTTTGTATTTTTAGTAGAGACGGGGTTTCACCATGTTGACCAGGATGGTCTCGATCTCTTGACCTCGTGATCCACCCGACTCGGCCTCCCAAAGTACTGGGATTACAGGCTTGAGCCGACGTGCCTGGCTCTGTCTCTACTTAAAATACAAAAATTAGTTGGGCGTGGTGGTGTGCACCTGTAGTCCCAGCTAGTCCAGGGAGGCTGACGCAGGAGGATCGCTTGAACCCGGGAGGTGGACATTGCAGTGAGCTGAGGTCATGGGTTGCTCTGTATCCTGAGTGACAAGAGCCAGACCCTGTCTCCAAAAACAAAAAGAAAAAACAAAGAAACAAACACCCTGGAACGACGTCCTCGATGCCTTCTAACTCCATGCACGGGAATCTGTAACATAGCGGCCGGCAGGACGACAGGGCCCCAGAAGGCCTGATGTTGGCTCCACACGGCCCTGTTCACTACTTCGCCCAAGGAGATCCTGAGACACACACACCTGTCAGTTCATCTTTCGCTCAGTGCAGCGGTGCCCCAGATTGAGTCTGTCTGCGGAAACGGTGCTGTCCGCAACACTCTGAACGCCACAGAAGGCCAAGACACTTTCCTGTGACACGGACTTTATAGGAGAAGCATCACACGTCACCCAGCGGTTAAAATATCCCTGCATTCTAACATCGTTCTTTTAAAAACCGAATGCCATTGTCATAATGCAAATGCAATCTCTGCAGCACCGGTCTGGGGAGACTGCGTCTCCGACACCCTCCTGGGTCCCATGTCACCCTCCCTCTGTCAGTGCTTCACTTCAACATTGGTTGAATGACTCTACTAGTTATTTTCCCATTAAAAATAAAATGTGATACGTAGCTGTTTTTTTCTTTTTTTTTTTTTTTTTTTAATTTTTTATTGGATTATAGGTTTTGGGGTACATGAGCAGAGCATGCAAGACAGTTGCGTAGGTACACACATGGCAGTGTGCTTTGCTTTTCTTCTCCCCTTCACCCACATTTGGCATTTCTCCCCAGGCTATCCCTCCCCACCTTCCCCTCCCACTGGCCCTCCCCTTTTCCCCCCAATAGACCCCAGTGTTTAGTACTCCCCTTTCTGTGTCCATGTGTTCTCATTTTTCATCCCCCACCTATGAGTGAGAATATGCGGTGTTTCATTTTCTGCTCTTGTGTCAGTTTGCTGAGGATGATGTTTTCCAGATTCATCCATGTCCCTACAAATGACATGAACTCATCATTTCTGATTGCTGCATAATATTCCATGGTGTATATGTGCCACATTTTTCCAATCCAGTCTATTATCAATGGGCATTTGGGTTGATTCCAGGTCTTTGCTATTGTAAACAGTGCTGCAATGAACATTCGTGTACACCTGACAAAAATAAGCAATGGGGCAAGGATTCCATGTTTAACAAATGGTGTTGGGAAAACTGGCTAGCCATGTGCAGAAAGCAGAAACTGGACCCCTTCCTGACACCTTACACTAAAATTAACTCCAGATGGATTAAAGACTTAAACATAAGACCTGGCACCATAAAAACGTAGCTGTTTTATTGGCAGCTTACTGAGTGTAAGTGTCTGAGCTATTCCCGCAGACGCTGTGGCCTAGTCTTCGCTTCCCTCCCTGCTTTCCTCTCCTCCCTCACATTTCCTTCTCCCTGCCTCCCTCTCTTCTTTTAAA